>NC_074702.1:20768013-21068013 GCF_029448725.1 Salvelinus fontinalis
CTCTTACCCCCGCCGCCTCCCTCCCAGTGCTTCTCCTCTTACCCCCGCCGCCTCCCTCCCAGTGCTTCTCCTCTTACCCCCGCCGCCTCCCTCCCAGTGCTTCTCCTCTTACCCCCGCCGCCTCCCTCCCAGTGCTTCTCCTCTTACCCCCGCCGCCTCCCTCCCAGTGCTTCTCCTCTTACCCCCGCCGCCTCCCTCCCAGTGCTTCTCCTCTTACCCCCGCCGCCTCCCTCCCAGTGCTTCTCCTCTTACCCCCGCCGCCTCCCTCCCAGTGCTTCTCCTCTTACCCCTGCTGCCATCCATGCCCTTCTTCATTTTGCACACGATTCAAAAGTATGCTACAAATGTTAAATGTAATGTTAGAAGATTTCCCCTGATAGTGTTTCCTTTAATAGTCGTGAGTCAGTTTTTGAAAAGGAGAGGGCGGGGGACGTATTGACGCTACTTTCGCCAAAATCATGTTCATTCACTCGCTTTGCTTCGCTTGTCGTTTTTGATAACCTGTTTTTAAATATGCTCCCGGGCCTCTTTTTTTGACAACACCGAATTAGAATTGATCCCTCTATGGCAGGAGATGGCAGAAACGCAACGAGCCACCCGGTATCTGTGTCAGCGTCGACACGGGAGACAAAGGGAGCGAGGAGAGGAAAGATGATAAAATTATACACCCTGTTAAGACTCTACAATGGTCTCTTATTGCCTCGGACCACGCAACAGAGGGAGACGCTTAATTACTGTATTCATCTCCTGACAGCTCAGCTCGCGTCCCCACAGCTTCACTGGGAGAAAGAGAGAGAGAGAGAGAGAGAGAGAGAGAGAGAGAGAGAGAGAGAGAGAGAGAGAGAGAGAGCGAAGGAGAGACAGCGAGGGAGAGAGAGAGAGAGCGAGAGAGAGAGAGAGAGAGAGAGAGGGACAGAAAGAGCGAGATAGAGAGAGAGAGAGGGACAGAAAGAGAGAGCGAGAGTGAGAGAAAGAGAGAGAGAGAGAGAGAGAGAGAGAGAGAGAGAGAGAGAGAGAGAGAGAGAGAGAGAGAGAGAGAGAGAGAGAGAGATAGTAGAAAATGAATGCCACTCTAATCCACTAGAGGCTCAAAGTCAAAAATATTAACACAGACGTCTCCCTCAAAGCAGTTGTTCCGTGGAATTGGAAAATAGGAAAGGCTATGTCACGTTCTCTCATTCTTTCTCTTTCACAGTTTCTCTCTCTGGAACCTGTTGGTCCATAGCCAGATGACCTTCAGGTCTCCCTCTCAGTCTTTCTCTCCTTATCTCTCTTTCTTTGTCTCTCTCTGTCTCTCCATGTCCCTCCCTGGAACCCCTCTCTTGAACCCCTCTCTGGAACCGGTTGGTCGATGGCCAAAACTCATTTTTTCCCCACCTCCACCCCCTTCCTCTTCGTTGGTTCGTTCCGCCACCGAGGCGGCATTATTGCGGCTATGTAGATTGTTGTTTTAAATTTAGCAGGGCTAATATGATCTGTTAATTACATTGTTGCCAGGGATGAGAGACACGGATGCGGGGAGAAATCTCCATATCAATGAGGCCCTTCTCCTGTGGAGAGCCAGTAGGATGGGTCCTTTTGTCTCATCAGCGCTGTCAACGCACTTTCCTCCTCAGGCCTCTTTTTTGGTGTTGAGGATGTGTGGGGGTTGTTTTTGGGTCTCTTTTTGAAGTGGAGTGATGGAGCAGGAGGAGAGTGCCGTGTTGTTTACATACCCTGGGCTTATTCATTGGGGGGTGCAGCCTGTCAAAGATAGATCTGACACAATTCTTTGATGTGCTAAACACACATACATACTAGAAGTCACCCACTGCAATACACAAGGAATATGCAGCAGGTGAAAGGTTGACGACTGAACACGAACACAACCCTTTCTCTACACCAAGACATGCTCAAGGCCAACCATTTAGCGTGACAGCAGTGGAGCTAATGCTACGCTAGGCCAGGCTAAGCTAGGCTACGTCTCTGATTAGAACTCTCATTAGAACTATGTCCGTGCCGCCTCAGCTTTAGGCTTGGTGCATTGTGCCATTGAGACGACTTGCTAGGCACCTCTGAACTGATATGAACATGAAAATATGGGAGATGATTCTAGTAAATGTTGGATGCATGTTGACATCTTATGGTCAAGCTTATGAGCCCTTTATAATGTTGTTCATGGATGCATGATGGCCTAGTTGGTACCATTCATGAGAACTTTATTGATGGCCACATTGACCCCATAAAGGTAAACTATTACTGTCTCCTCTGACTTGTCCAGTGACTGTGCATGTGCCAAAGGCCAGTCCCAATGGGGCTCTGCATGTGGTCTCGTATGTCTTCGCTAGTAGAAGAACACGCACCACTTTCCCTAGAGATCACAGAGCCCTGTATGAAAGGGTAGTGCTCTTCTGCTCTCAGCCTTTCTCTTCATTGATTTCTCTCTGCTTCTTTCTTTATATCTTTCCTCTCTTCTCTCCTCTGTCTCTCTCCCCCTCCCTCATCCAAACTCTTTCAGGAAGCTCCATAAGTTGGTGTAATGGTCCACTATAGTCTCGGTAGTGTGGTGGGCTCAATAGGTTTACTAATGGTGGTTAACGGCAGCCTCTGATTGGCTAGACAGATAATATTGCCTTTTATAAAAGCTTTCAAGATAACAGCTGCCAGGAGTTACCATGGTAGTCACTGGCCTTTTAATGGAGAAAACTTTCAACACTTCCAACCGTTAGTGGAGGATCGTTATTAGCCAGAGAACTTGTTCACTTTCTCTCTTTTTTTCTTCTGCTCTCTCTCTCTTTTCATTTACAAACTCTCTTTATCTACACTCCCCCTCTCTTTTTCTCTCCCTCTCTCTTTCTCTCCCTCTCTTTCTCTCCCTCTCACACTCTACAATGTCTCTCTGTACTAATATAACTTGAACAACAAAGCACTTCACAACAATTACAGAGTCTTTTTCCTCTCTCTCTCTCTCTCCACTCTAAGTACAGTATTTACTCCCTGGTGTGGAGTAACTGTAGCAACTGACTGTTAAAATCTGTTCTGTGCTTTGGGAGCCTTCACAGTAATTCATCCTTAGAACTCTAAATACAAATTAGGCTTGTTAAACAGTATAATGCATTCATTAGCATCCCTGAGTTGCCTTGTTGTGTTACCGAGTGCCTCTATTCATCTACCCCACTATCAATTTTTTCTCTCTTTCCCTCTCGCCTCCCTCCTCCATCCATCTATCTATCTATCTCTCCGCCTCCCTAATTAAGCATTTAAATATCGAGCCTCTCATTGTGGAATTATCTCAAGGAACAATAATTAGCAAATTTCCAAACGCGGTAATTGCAACCTTGAGGAAGTAATTAAGGGGCCTTGTTCTTTAGCACGCCAGCGAGATAATGGGGTATCATTCCCATCATGCTCCTGTTCCAGGGTTCGCCCCTGTAAACTGAGGAGGGGAGGCCCAGTGCGTGAGGGGTCTTTAATAAGGTGGAATACAAGAGGTTGGACAAGTTTTGTATTTTCTCAGCAGATAATCAAAATCAATTATTGAAGCTAAACTCATGCTGGCATGAATATTTCAACACAACAAGGCTTTTGAAGCATAAAAGTGAATTATTTTTTTGCTAGAAGCTGAGGTAGTTGGGAAGTTGGGGGTCCACAGGGGCACCTCTGGGGTCTCGCTAACGCACTAGCTCGCTACCGGAGAAAGAGAGAGAGCGCCCTCCTCCACTGAGTCGGAAAGGAAAGTCTGAGAGCTTTTCGCTGTTGCGTTATCTTCAGGTGTTCTCCCTGACTCTCTCTTTCTTTCTCTTTAGCTCTACCCAAGCATAGTGAGTCATGGACATACAGTACAACAATGCTACTTTCAATGTTCTCCCTTCCAATGCTTTTCCTCTTATGTTATTGCAATTTCATAATGGGTAACAATGGGTTTTGGTGTTGCTCAACAGATAGAAATATTATTTTGTTTTTGTTGTGCTGTTAGTTTTCAACCTGACATCCAGGATAGTTTTTCAGACAGTGGCTCACTCAGACAGTAGCTCAGTCAGACAGTGGCTCACTCAGACAGTAGCTCAGTCAGACAGTGGCTCACTCAGACAATGGCTCACTCAGACAATGGCTCACTCAGACAGTGGCTCACTCAGACAATGGCTCACTCAGACAATGGCTCACTCAGACAGTGGCTCACTCAGACAATGGCTCACTCAGACAGTGGCTCACTCAGACAGTGGCTCAGTCAGACAGTGGCTCACTCAGACAGTGGCTCACTCAGACAGTGGCTCAGTCAGACAGTGGCTCACTCAGACAGTGGCTCACTCAGACAGTAGCTCAGTCAGACAGTGGCTCACTCAGACAGTGGCTCACTCAGACAGTAGCTCAGTCAGACAGTGGCTCAGTCAGACAGTGGCTCAGTCAGACAGTGGCTCACTCAGACAGTAGCTCAGTCAGACAGTGGCTCACTCAGACAGTGGCTCACTCAGACAGTGGCTCACTCAGACAGTAGCTCAGTCAGACAGTAGCTCAGTCAGACAGTGGCTCAGTCAGACAGTGGCTCAATCAGACAGTGGCTCACTCAGACAGTAGCTCAGTCAGACAGTAGCTCAGTCAGACAGTGGCTCACTCAGACAGTGGCTCACTCAGACAGTAGCTCAGTCAGACAGTAGCTCAGTCAGACAGTGGCTCACTCAGACAGTAGCTCACTCAGACAGTGGCTCACTCAGACAGTGGCTCACTCAGACAGTGGCTCACTCAGACATTGGCTCACTCAGACAGTAGCTCAGTCAGACAATGGCTCACTCAGACAGTAGCTCAGTCAGACAGTGGCTCACTCAGACAGTAGCTCAGTCAGACAGTGGCTCAGTCAGACAGTGGCTCAGTCAGACAGTGGCTCACTCAGACAGTGGCTCACTCAGACAGTAGCTCAGTCAGACAGTGGCTCAGTCTTGCATGTCCACATAATCACTTCAAAAGTTCAAATCTATCCGGTGCCATTTTGATTTTCAAATTTTCCATTGTTGGTTGGAGTCCAAGAATAGTGCCTGGTTACACCCCAGTCAGTCAATTTTTTTTTATTTTTTTTTATTTAACCTTTATTTAACCAGGTAGGCAAGTTGAGAACACGTTCTCATTTACAATTGCGACCTGGCCAAGATAAAGCAAAGCAGTTCGACACATACAACAACACAGAGTTACACATGGAGTAAAACAAACATACATAATACAGTAGAAAAATAAGTCTATATACAATATGAGCAAGTGAGGTGAGATAAGGGAGGTGAAGGCAAACAAAATATATATATATAAATAAATAAAAATATAATAAAAATAAATAAAAAAAGGCCATGGTGGCGAAGTAAATACAATAACACTGGAATGGTTGGTTTGCAATGGAAGAATGTGCAAAGTAGAGATAGAAATAATGGGGTGCAAAGGAGCAAAATAAATAAATGAATACAGTAGGTAAAGAGGTAGTTGTTTGGGCTAAATTATAGATGGGCTATGTACAGGTTCAGTAATCTATGAGCTGCTCTGACAGCTGGTGCTTAAAGCTAGTGAGGGAGATAAGTGTTTCCAGTTTCAGAGATTTTTGTAGTTCGTTCCAGTCATTGGCAGCAGAGGACTGGAAGGAGAGTCGACCAAAGAAAGAATTGGTTTTGGGGGTGACCAGAGAGATATACCTGCTGGAGCGCGTGCTACAGGTGGGTGCTGCTATGGTGACCAGCGAGCTGAGATAAGGGGGGACTTTACCTAGCAGGGTCTTGTAGATGACCTGGAGCCAGTGGGTTTGGCGACGAGTATGAAGCGAGGGCCAGCCAACGAGAGTGTACAGGTCGCAGTGGTGAGTAGTATATGGGGCTTTGGTGACAAAACGGATGGCACTGTGATAGACTGCATCCAATTTAATGAGTAGGGTATTGGAGGCTATTTTGTAAATGACATCACCGAAGTCGAGGATTGGTAGGATGTTCAGTTTTACAAGGGTATGTTTGGCAGCATGAGTGAAGGATGCTTTGTTGCGGAATAGGAAGCCAATTCTAGATTTAACTTTGGATTGGAGATGTTTGATGTGAGTCTGGAAGCAGAGTTTACAGTCTAACCAGACACCTAGGTATTTGTTGTTGTCCACATATTCTAAGTCAGAGCCGTCCAGAGTAGTGATGTTGGACAGGCGGGCAGTTGCAGGCAGCGATCGGTTGAAGAGCATGCATTTAGTTTTACTTGTAGAGCAATTGGAGGCCACGGAAGGAGAGTTGTATGGCATTGAAGCTCGCCTGGAGGGTTGTTAACACAGTGTCCAAAGAAGGGCCAGAAGTATACAGAATAGTGTTGTCTGCGTAGAGGTGGATCAGAGACTCACCAGCAGCAAGAGCGACATCATTGATGTATACAGAGAAGAGAGTCGGTCCAAGAATTGAACCCTGTGGCACCCTCATAGAGACTGCCAGAGGCCCGGACAACAGACCCTCCGATTTGACACACTGAACTCTATCAGAGAAGTAGTTGGTGAACCAGGCGAGGCAATCATTAGAGAAACCAAGGCTGTCGAGTCAGCCGATGAGGATATGGTGATTGACAGAGTCAAAAGCCTTGGCCAGGTCAATGAATACGGCTGCACAGTATTGTTTCCTATCGATGGCGGTTAAGATATCGTTTAGGACCTTGAGCGTGGCTGAGGTGCACCCATGACCAGCTCTGAAACCAGATTGCATAGCGGAGAAGGTATGGTGGGATTCGAAATGGTCGGTAATCTGTTTGTTGACTTGGCTTTCAAAGACCTTAGAAAGGCAGAGTAGGATAGATATAGGTCTGTAGCAGTTTGGGTCAAGAGTGTCTCCCCCTTTGAAGAAGGGGATGACCGCAGCTGCTTTCCAATCTTTGGGAATCTCAGACGACACGAAAGAGAAGGCTAGTAATAGGGGTGGCAACAATTTCAGCAGATAACTTTAGAAAGAAAGGGTCCAGATTATCTAGCCCGGCTGATTTGTAGGGGTCCAGATTTTGCAGCTCTTTCAGAACATCAGCTGACTGGATTTGGAAGAAGGAGAAATGGGGAAGGCTTGGGCGAGTAGCTGTGGGGGGTGCAGTGCTGTTGACTGGGCTAGGGGTAGACAGGTGGAAAGCATGGCCAGCCGTAGAAAAATGCTTATTGAAATTCTCAATTATAGTGGGTTTGTCGGTGGTGACAGTGTTTCCTATCTTCAGTGCAGTGGGCAGCTGGGAGGAGATGTTCTTATTCTCCATGGACTTTACAGTGTCCCAGAACTTTTTTGAGTTTGTGTTGCAGGAAGCAAATTTCTGCTTGAAAAAGCTAGCCTTGGCTTTTCTAACTGCCTGTGTATATTGGTTTCTAGCTTCCCTGAAAAGTTGCATATCACGGGGGCTGTTCGATGTTAATGCAGAACGCCATAGGATGTTTTTGTGTTGGTTAAGGGCAGTCAGGTCTGGAGAGAACCAAGGGCTATATCTGTTCCTGGTTCTAAATTTCTTGAATGGGGCATGCTTATTTAAGATAGTGAGGAAGGCATTTTTTTTAAATAACCAGGCATCCTCTACTGACGGGATGAGATCAATATCCTTCCAGGATACCCCCGCCAGGTCGATTAGAAAGGCCTGCTCGCTGAAGTGTTCCAGGGAGCGTTTGACAGTGATGAGTGGATGTCGTTTGACCGCTGACCCATTACGGATGCAGGCAATGAGGCAGTGATCGCTGAGATCCTGGTTGAAAACAGCAGAGGTGTATTTAGAGGGCAAGTTTGTTAGGATGATATCTATGAGGGTGCCCGTGTTTACGGCTTTGGGGTGGTACCTGGTAGGTTCATTGATAATTTGTGTGAGATTGAGGGCATCAAGCTTAGATTGTAGGATGGCTGGGGTGTTAAGCATGTTCCAATTTAGGTCGCCTAGCAGCACGAGCTCTGAAGATAGATGGGGGGCAATCAGTTCACATATGGTGCACGAGCCACCTCGTGCGTTACCGTCTGTATATTAGTGGGGTTCCGTGTGGTAGAGGGGATCAATCCAATTGGCAAAAATAAATATAGTTATAGTGACCCAGGAAAAATTGTCCGATAGACTTATTCAGATAGCAGCCGATAAGACAGCTAACGATTAGCGGGCCCCAGATGAGCGTTCAGGTAACGTCGCGACGAAAGTGCCAGTTGGATAACTCCCTTGGGCAGATAACGTTGGTAGTCAATCGTGAAGGCCCGGTGGGGCTCCGCATTGGCAGTAAAACGGGTCCGGATAGGTGATTGTAGCCCAGGAGTGGCTGATGGAACTCTTCAGCTGGCTAGCTCCGGAATAATTTATGTTTGCTCCGGGATCGACGTAAGCCAATAGACACACGGTTTGCAGCTAGCTAGCTGCGAAATCAAGGTGTAAATGAGAAGATTGAATGCCTTTGTTTGCCAGACTTGGACTCAAAGGCTACCATTCCATTACAGCACTCTCTGCTGTAATCTGTCATTCTTATGCATCCGAAATGGACGATTTGCAAATGTAGACAGCCATGTCAGAATACTGGACATTTGAAGAATCTCAGAATCTTCAGTAGTGTAGATATGGTGAATTTGAAGAGTTAGTGTGTGTGTGTGTGTGTGTGTGTGTGTGTGTGTGTGTGTGTGTGTGTGTGTGTGTGTGTGTGTGTGTGTGTGTGTGTGTGTGTGTGTGTGTGTGTGTGTGTGTGTGTGTGTGTGTGTGTGTGTGTGTGTGTGTGTGTGTGTGTGTGTGTGTGTGTGTGTAGGGCCTCTGCTGGATCTAAGCAGAATGAGTGGTGAAGTGAGGTTCATTCGGCCATGGTTAATGTAATCCTTCCCTGTCAAGGTTGTGACTCTGTGGCTGTGTGGCAGGGAAAGGACAACATGGGCCTTAAAAGCTCTAGTGTACTGTACACACACGCACACACACACACCGCACTCAAGTGCGCACACACAGATACATACACACACACACACACACACAACCACAGCACAGCACCACACACACAGCATCATTGTGGCAGGACAAGTGGCAAAGAGAACATGGGTCTTAAAAGCTCCATGTGCTTCCTGCTTTTATAGGTCAGACCATTTTGCTGTAGGGCACTACACATGAGCACACACACACCAACACACACATTCACCTGCACACACACACATTCACAGTCAGGCACACACTGTAGATTCCCGAATAACACCCCTCTTAAAACTTTCTCATGGTTCGCTAGTATCCTTGCCCATAGATGGTTTACACCATTATTTTGACATGTTTGGACAAGAGCTACAACTATGAATTCTTGAACACACTTAAACATACTATGCTTGAAATGGTGTGCTTACTCCATAGTGTCATCTATTTAATAAATGCTCTCATTTATGGAGTTTGTTTGGCGGAACCCTAGAAGTAACAAATGATTTGGTGCCAGACAGCGTGCAGCTGTGACCCATAATGGAGTCCTCAGAACAATGAGAATCCTGCCTGTTGTCCCTGTGAGTGTAGGATGGCGTCCATGCAACCGCCCCATATGTTTCATACAGAGAAGGAAATAAAACATTCTAACACCTGACCTCCATACTGGTATAAATAGGAAGGGGGGGCATCAATAAGCGTGACACCATGTCTGTGAAATCCCATTGATGGGCTCCCTCTGTACCCAGGTATGCGCGGCAGCGATATACTTCCCCATATCATTTCCTGTCACTTTGGTTTTCTCTGCCACGGTTCCTGGAAAAGAGAGAGTGGGAGCGTTGTGAAAACCATGCAGCCTTCATTTAGAAGCAGATAGTCTGGTGTTTCCAGTGGAAAGTGTCTCCATAAAGTGTTCACATCAGTTCAATAGGAACTTTGATGGATTAGACTTGGAGTGTCTCCAAAGTATTCCTGACGTGGAGTCAGCAGTAGGGAGACGTTTGTGCTGATTTTAGATGGGCCCACTCACTAATAATGCAAATTATCTTTAGGGAGCTTTTGCCAAAGCCAGCTCCGTTTGTTAGTCATTGGCTCTTTTTCAGTAATTACCCTCCGAGATAAAAAAAAAAAAAAATTATGGGACATTACAGCATGTCCAAGCAGGTTCCTCCTAGTTTTCTGTGTTGTACTTCAGGAACACACACTGGTACTCAAATGAACCTGCACAGACAAAAGACACTCACTCTGTTAAGACATTCATATGAACACACACACACACACACTCATTCACTCTGTTCAGACATGCATATACACTTGCATATATATCCACCTCCCTATCCTTTCACTAATGATGTCATATCCTGCTTCCTCTCCTCCAGACTATCAAGGCCACCTCGCCGCTGGGTGACCCTAGAGTGACCTATAACCTTGAGGAGGGTCAGGTGCCGGAGACCAACATGCCTGTCCGCTACTACATCAAACCCAACAGGGCTGATGGCTCTGCATCCATACTGGTGGCTGAACCTCTGGACTATGAGACCACGCGCTTCTTCACACTAAGGGTCAGAGTGCAGAACGTAGCTGCTGTTCCACTGGCCTCTTTTACTACCGTCTACGTCAATGTTACAGGTAGGAGGATTTAACAGTGTGTATAGTGTACACTCTTAGATTTTAACAGTGTGTATAGTAGTGTGAACGCTGGATACATTTACTCCTGAGGCATGCAACTTATGGAAACTACTGTGGTCCTCTGTAGCTCATTTGATAGAGCATGGTGCTTGTACTGACAGGGTTGTGGGTTCAATTCCTGGGGCCTGTAAAATGTATGCACTCATGACTGAAAGTTGCCTTGGATAAAAGTGTCTGCTAAATGGATTATATTATATGTGCAATACCTTGGCCATACCTTTTCATCTTGGGTCATGACCTTGCTGGAAGGAAGTGAGTTTTTATGAGGAAAAGAGAGAGAGAAGACAGCAAGCAGGCTTGAGCAGTAGAGTTCAGTGAAGGGCTTTCCAACACAACATAAATACTTGAAGCTCCAGCTCAGTTAATGAAGGAGGGAGGCTGAGAGGAGGAAGAGAGGAGATTGAAAGGTAATGACAGGGAAGATGTAGTCCCTCGACGCCCGTTGGAGGAAGGTGTAATCAGCTAGCGACAGAACACTAGCAGCTAAAATGACTGCTTGTTTAGCGACGACTCATACCACATGCGCCAGTGAAGGAAGCAGGAACATATATCAAGCTCTAATAGCGTAAAGAAAAGAGGGTATTCTTGTCTGACTTTGTCAATAATTGTATTTTTGGGGCGTTTAGGGAAATCACAAATGTTCCTCATCTCATGGATATCTAGAGAGTAGTCTTAAAACCTGGAAAGTCAGTGACCTAAGAGTTGGGTTTGTCTACTTAGCATTAGCATTGTTGAGGTCAAATCAATAGGAGTGGTAGGACCTCTGTTAGTATGCTCTTAATAGAATGTATCACCTCCCTAAGCCTGACCTCTGGCCTGTCTCTCCTATCTCCAGATGTAAACGACAACGTCCCCTTCTTCCTGTCCTCCACCTACGAGGCTACCGTTCCAGAGGGGGCAGAGATCGGAACATCGGTGGTTCAGGTTTCTGCTACGGACCTCGATTCAGGCCTCCATGGAATGGTGAGGACCCCTGCGGACTCTATTGCGAATGACTACATTTCCCACAATCACTTGATTTTCTTATAATTTCAAATGAGAATAATTCAACAGATACACAATATTGTATGTCATTTTGTCCTGATATTGCATTAACGTTTCGATCTTTGTCTACAGATAAACTATGTGATCTTGAAGGATGAGAGTGGAGACTCTCAGTACTTCAGTATTAACTCCTACACTGGGGTCGTACACACCCGCGCCTCGTTTGACCGTGAGCAGAAAGGTTCCTACCTCATAGAGGTCCAGTCTCAGGACAGCTCCGAGTCAGCCAGGCCTGGACAGCAGGGCCAGCCCAACACTGGTGGGTATCTCACATAGCTACACTCCTATGCATACACACATGTCTGCAGTCCATACACGGGCACACCTATCCAGACAGGGAATCTCTGAGTATCATACTCTCTCATAATAGGTAGCTCTGTCCCCTTACCCACCCTATCCTCCATCAACCCCCCCATTACCTAACCAGTCAATAACACATCAGTCGTTTTCTAACCAGGCAGTAACAGGAACAAACACAGAAACACAAACACACACAAACACACACACACACAAACACACACAAACACACACATACACACACACACACACACACACACACCAGCTGGCTCTATCCCTGTTATTAGAGCATGAACTTCATTCATTAAGACGTCGTTAGCGATGCGCTAATGGAACGAGCTAATGGCTAATCTGGGTTTTGGGTCAATAATGACCCGCACACAGAGGTACAGCAAAAGAACAGTGATGCTACAATCATCCCACCAACACACTGTTTGTTCAAGCCATCAAGGTCCCGCTAGAGTTCATATGGAAATGACTAGCTAATGCACATTATTCTCCCTTTAGCCCCTGTTGGTATTACACTGCTGTGTTCCGTGAGGTTAGATGGTTAATGCTTCTGTTTTCTCTTGCCAGGTGTGATACTTAGAGTAATGTACTCTCTTTTTAATGTCTTTGGTCCACATAGACCAAGCCAATGTAATTTGATGTCAGAGTACTATACATTAGTGTTGCTCTCTAGGTCCATGCTTCAATTTGGATTGGTTGTTAGTCCTGAGTAAAGATCCCTCTCATTGGTTCACACAGACACGGCCTACGTACGGATCCTTGTGACAGACGTCAACGACAACGCTCCGGCTTTCGCCCAATCGGTGTACGAGGTTAGCGTGGAGGAAGACAAGGAGGTGGGCTTCGTCCTCATCACCGTGACGGCCAATGATGAAGATGAAGGTGAGGCACATTGGGCTTGGTCTCAATGTGGGGAGGGGTCAATCAGTCAACCTGGGTTTAGAATTTTTTGTTGTTGAAAAAAATTGCGCTCACAATGATAAGTTAATAAATAAAGTTACTGCTGCTAGTTTCCTGGGACGTAGTTATAACATTATTTGGACAGCACTGTTTATAATTCTAATGTTTACTCCCATGGAAGATTATCTTTCATCTTTACAAAGGCCTTGGCAGATACAAGTCTGAAGACACCCGAACATAACAATTGAGAATTGAATGTAAGCACAATGTCAGTCCACTGAGTCCAGTAGTCATAATGTCTTTGTTGAAGTGCCTGATAGTCACTGAGTCCAGTAGTCATAATGTCTTTGTTGAAGTGCCTGATAGTCACTGAGTCCAGTAGTCATAATGTCTTTGTTGAAGTGCCTGATAGTCACTGAGTCCAGTAGTCATAATGTCTTTGTTGAAGTGCCTGATAGTCATAAAGGATTTGGGCTCTAGTGGTACAGTGTGTGTTTATCCAGGTGTCGCTTTTCCTACTTGTCTGTTCAACTCTGCCTCTCGACTGTAATGGAATCACTCACTCTCCCCCTGTCACTTCCCTCTGGGCTTATGAATTCCTGTCAATATCAAGTTGAATGTTCTGTTGATGCTTTGACAGGCTCCACAGAGATTAAGAAAAGTATAGGAGGTATATTTATGTAAAGAATACTCTCTGTCTTTCTCTCTCCGTCTCTGACTCCCACTCTGTCACTCTCTCTCTATTCCTCTCATTTTCTGTCAGAGCGTGTTAGCAAATCTCTGTGGTGAATGTGGGAGGTGTGGATGCGGCCCCCCGAGGTACTCATTTGATGTTTGTCTCTTTGTTTTTGTTTGTCCCTCGTCTCTCCTCCTCTGAAAATTAATAAATAAGAAAAACAGTGTGCCGTCTTAATGACAACGGTAAATCCTTTGTGGGAGTAGATGTCGATCGTTGTTTTGGTGGAAATGTCACCTTCCATGATGCTAACGCAGGTGTTGAAATGACATCTGATTTAATGGGCTGCTACATTACATTTAAAGAGTTAGTAAATGACTAAGACGAGAAGTGGGGGCACCATCTTGAATTTAGGGTTTGTTTTTGTTTTTCCTTTCCAATGTTCAGTTGAATTTGCAACTGTCTTGGCTCTGCTTTTTATCCCTCTTCAGACACCCCTAGCCTGATCCCTTGGCGGATTTGTAAAAGTATACAGGCCAAAAAGACACTGAGGCAGAATTAAGAAGTGCTAAGATAGCAAACTAACCGCAAACAACAACTATAATTCCCTCCCAAATGCTCCGGCTTATCCCGCCACCGCTCTGTAGACTTTACCCATATTCGCCGTCTCAACAATGTGTCCCTCTGGTAATTAGGGGAAACGTCTCTCTCAACGGAGAGACAGGAGTGAGTGGAATAAACTGCAGTGGTGGCCATTTTGTCTCCCCCTGGCCTCCCACGCAGGTGTCCAAGCAGGGAGATGATCTGTATTAGAGGGGAGATTAGCTGTAAAACATGACACGATCCCTGGCTAAGCGCTAGCCTTGCTGAGCAGGCAGGTCTTGAGGGGAGGTTTGAGCTCAGCCACTCCTGGCTATGCTTGTGGTGGTGGAAGTAGGGTTGATGTCTGCCTGTGTAGTCTAGTCTCTCATCTCGTGGTGTTTCATCTCAGATGCTCTCGTCTCATTTCTCATATCTCAGATCTGCTAATTTTGTGTCTCTCCTTTCCTTCCCTCTCTTGCAGCTTTCCTGGCTCATCTCTGGTCTTTCCACTGCTCTCTCTCTCTCTCTCAATTCAATTCAATTCAATTCAAGGGGCTTTATTGGCATGGGAAACATGTATTAACATTGCCAAAGCAAGTGAGGTAGATATTATACAAAAGTGAAATAAACAATACAAATTAACAGTAAACATTACACATACAGAAGTTTCAAAACAATAAAGACATTACAAATGTTATATTATATATATACAGTGTTGTAACAATGTACAAATGGTTAAAGCTGTCACGACTTCTACCGAAGATAGCCCCTCTCCCATTCAGGCGGCGCTAGGCGTCGCCGGTTTACTAGCCGCCACCGATCCCTTTTTCCTTTTCTGTTTTTTTTGTCTGTGTTCATTTTCACACCTGGTTTCAATTGCGTTTATTTCTGTGTGTATATAGGGTACTTGTTTCCTGCCTTATTTCGTGCGGGATTAAGCTTGTGGGGGTTTTGCGCTCATTGATCGTTGATATTTCTGGTTCTCGTATTTACGCACGTGTAGTTTATTTTTCGGAACTGAGTTTGTTCCTCTGCGTTTGACACGAGTTTCTGTTTTGTTTTCACTGATCTGCTCTATGAACTGTGAGACCTTATATAGAGGGATCTGTGCCATTTTTGTATTGGTGGACTATATATATATTAAACACGCTTCTCAGTATCCCTGCTCTCCTGCGCCTGACTCCTACACCTCTCACCAAGAAGCACCTTATCACAAAAGCACACAAGTTAAAATAAATAAGCATAAATATGGGTTGTATTTACAATGGTGTTTGTTCTTCACTGGTTGCCCTTTTCTTGTGGCAACAGGTCACAAATCTTGCTGCTGTGATGGCACACTGTGGAATTTCTCCCAGTAGATATGGGAGTTTATCAAAATTGGATTTGTTTTCAAATTCTTTTTATTATTTTTTATTATTTTTTTAAAAATACATTTTATCCCCTTTTCACCCCAATTTTTCGTGGTATCCAATCGCTAGTAATTACTATCTTGTCTCATCGCTACAACTCCCGTACGGGCTCGGGAGAGACGAAGGTCGAAAGCCATGCGTCCTCCGAAGCACAACCCAACCAGCCGTACTGCTTCTTAACACAGCGCGCCTCCAACCCGGAAGCCAGCCGCACCAATGTGTCGGAGGAAACACCGTGCACCTGGCCCCCTTGGTTAGCGCGCACTGGGCCCAGCCCGCCACAGGAGTCACTGGAGCGCGATGAGACAAGGAAATCCCTACCGGCCAAACCCTCCCTAACCCGACGACGCTAGCCCAATTGTGCGTCGCCCCACGGACCTCCCGGTCGCGGCCGGCTGCGACAGAGCCTGGGGGCGAACCCAGAGACTCTGGTGGCGCAGTTAGCACTGCGATGCAGTGCTCTAGACCACTGCGCCACCCGGGAGGCCCGTTTTCAAATTCTTTGTGGATCTGTGTAATCTGAGGGAAATATGTCTCTCTAATATGGTCATTGGGCAGGAGGTTAGGAAGTGCAGCTCAGTTTCCACCTCATTTTGTGGGCAGTGTGCACATAGCCTGTCTTCTCTTGAGAGCCATGTCTGCCTACGGTGGCCTTTCTCAATAGCAAGGCTATGCTCACTGAGTCTGTACATAGTCAAAGCTTTCCTTAAGTTTGGGTCAGTCACAGTGGTCAGGTATTCTGCCACTGTGTACTCTCTGTTTAGGGCCAAATATCATTCTAGTTTGCTCAGTTTTTTTTGTTAATTCTTTCCAATGTGTCAAGTAATTATCTTTTTGTTTTCTCATGATTTTGTTGGGTCTAATTGTGCTGTTGTCCTGGGGCTCTGTGGGGTGTGTTTGTGTTTGTGAACAGAGCCCTAGGACCAGCTTGCTTAGGGGACTCTTCTCCAGGTTCATCTCTCTGTAGGTGATGGCTTTGTTATGGAAGGTTTGGGAATCGCTTCCTTTTAGGTGGTTGTAGAATTTAACGACTCTTTTCTGGATTTTGATAATTAGTGGGTATCGGCCTAATTCTGCTCTGCATGCATTATTTGGTGTTCTACGTTGTACACGGAGGATATTTTTGCAGAATTCTGCATGCAGAGTCTCAATTTCTCTCTCTCTCTCTCTCTCTCTCTCTCTCTCTCTCTCTCTCTCTCTCTCTCTCTCTCTCTCTACCTCTACCTCATTATTCTGTCTTTCCTTTTCCTCCCCTCTGTTTTCTTTTCTTGTGCTATTGTCCCATTTTCCGGGGTCAGTCATAGTGTTGAGTAAGTCAGTTCAGTTCAGTGTCCCATGTTCGTGCTGGAGGTGACAGTGTTCCTATAGATCAGTGGTTGACTGTCACACTCCACAGCCCTGTGATACGTACACACACAGCTTAGTGAAACAGTTCAGGGGAAATCGCCTCAGTGTTCATTGACCAGTGAAGCTTGCCTGCTTGCCTGCCCTGATGTCCATCCGCCCTCTCATCACATCATCACACACTCACACAACAACACACACACACCCACTGTCGTTGGTCCAGGTGTGCATGTGTGTGTGCTTCCGTAATAGGATTAGTCAATCTGACCTCCAGTTTATATATGTTCCCCTGCTCTTAGAGCCTCTCACCACCTGTCAACATCCACAAACCATAGAGTATTACAATGATGACACACACACAAAATATCAATGAAACAATACACCTTTATCATGCTAGTGGTGTGACAAGGCAATTCACATCTAATAACTCTCCCATTACAATCTTCAGCTGAGGTACTTCCATTGTGGGCTATACTCGGCCTTGTCTCAGGATGGTAAGTTGGTGGTTGAAGATATCCCTCTAGTGGTGTGGGGGCTGTGCTTTGGCAAAGTGGGTGGGGTTATATCCTTCCTGTTTGGCCCTGTCCGGGGGGGTATGATCGGATGGGGCCACAGTGTCTCCTGACCCCTCCTGTCTCAGCCTCCAGTATTTATGCTGCAGTAGTTTATGTGTCGGGGGGCCAGGGTCAGTTTGTTATATCTGGAGTACTTCTCCTGTCTTATCCGGTGTCCTGTGTGAATTTAAGGATGCTCTCTCTAATTCTCTCTTTCTCTCTTTCTTTCTCTCTCTCGGAGGACCTGAGCCCTAGGACCATGCCTCAGGACTACCTGGCATGATGACTCCTTGCTGTCCCCAGTCCACCTGGCCGTGCTGCTGCTCCAGTTTCAACTGTTCTGCATGCGGCTATGGAACCCTGACCTGTTCACCGGACGTGCTACCTGTCCCAGACCTGCTGTTTTGAACTTTCTAGAGACCGCAGGAGCGGTAGAGATACTCTTAATGATCGGCTATGAAAAGCCAACTGACATTTACTCCTGAGGTGCTGACTTGCTACACCCTCGACAACCACTGTGATTATTATTATTTGACCATGCTGGTCATTTATGAACATTTGAACATCTTGGCCATGTTCTGTTATAATCTCCACCCGGCACAGCCAGAAGAGGACTGGCCACCCCTCATAGCCTGGTTCCTCTCTAGGTTTCTTCCCAGGTTTTGGCCTTTCTAGGGAGTTTTTCCTAGCCACCGTGCTTCTACACCTGCATTGCTTGCTGTTTGGGGTTTTAGGCTGGGTTTCTGTACAGCACTTTGAGATATCAGCTGATGTACGAAGGGCCCCGGTGTGGCTCAGTTGGTAGAGCATGGCGCTTGCAACGCCAGGGTTGTGGGTTCGATTACCACGGGGGGCCAGTACAAAAAAAGTATGAATGTATGCACTTGTAAGTCGCTCTGGATAAGAGCGTCTGCTAAATGACGTAAATGTAAATAACTTTGATTTGATTTGATTGGTTTCTCTGCTACCTCGCTTTACCAGTCACCACTCTTCCACCATACGGTGGATGCTACTCCTCAACAGAGATAGTCAAGTAGACAAACACATGGAGAGATCTGTTTCATATGAGAATATCCTTACTTTTGAGTCTGACGCCCATATACACGCTCCTAATTCCAATCCCCTGTGTATTTCATTTCAAAGCACATCAAGGGCACTTTTCCATGAAATCCCAATATTTTCCCATTACACTCCCAGTGGAACTTGGGGAATTGAAATAATTAGGGAACAGATCTGTGGGGAATAGAGGGGCCCCTGTTAAACGCTCCCCCCAAAGCTGATTAGTTTCAGCGTCTTTTGTTGCAGACAGACATCCTTTCTAGGATCGGGTTTCTATCCCAAGTGGAAAATGTGCCGAATTAAGAACTTTTGGATGGGCTTTAACAAGATCAATTTTCATTTGCTGAGGTTGACATTGGAGTTGAGTTGAGCTGAAGGTTTGGCAGTAAACAGATATAGGTTGTCTAGCTTAATGGTAAGCAGATTGGGGTAGGGGATGGGGTCCACTGCATGGAGTGGGTGGAGTGGGAGGGATATGCTGGTGACTTTAATCAGAATTTTGGGGCCTTCAGTGAAGCTCCTGCTTTGCTAAGGATGAAACCACTTAACCCTTGGGCCCCTCTCCACCCCCCTGATGTGCACAGTTGCCCCCCTCACCAGTCTTACTTAAGTGAGGGGGGGTAACCATATGGCCAGACCGATCATTAGGGAGGCGGCCGGAGGCAAAAGTACAGGAGCTACTTCCCGCCACCCAACAAACACACACACTTACTCACTCACCCAACACACACTTGCACACTTACTCACTCACCCAACAAACACACACACTTACGCACTCACCTAACAAACACACACACTTACGCACTCACCTAACAAACACACACACTTACTCACTCACCCAACACACACTCGCACACTTACTCACTCACCCAACAAACACACACACTTACTCACCCATCAAACACACACACTAACTCACTCACCCAACACACACTCGCACACTTACTCACTCACCCAACAAACCCACACACTTACTCACCCAACAAACACACACACTTACTCACTCACCCAACACACACTCGCACACTTACTCACTCACCCAACAAACACACACACTTACTCACCCAACAAACACACAAACTTACTCACTCACCCAACACACACTCGCACACTTACTCACTCAACCAACACACACTCACACACTTACTCACTCACCCAACACACACTCACACACTTACTCACTCACTCACTCACTCACTCAACACACACACACACACACCCTCTTGGCGAGTCTCACGGCAGATCGTGCTCAGAAGCTTTGACGGCCAGCGCACTTAAGCCCCCTCCACACACACTCCCGATAGGAGCATGACATGTCGTAATGAAGGCCCGACATGTCTCACACAGATGGTGTTTGTCTCCTAAAATCTCCTCTGTGCTGGTAAACAGGGCCCGAGCCAGACACAGGCAAACAGGGAGTGTGGGTATGTGTGTGTCTGTGAGAGAGAGAGAAAGAGAAAAAGAGAGAGAGAGAGAGAAACAGTGTGTGTTTGTGTTTATGTGCATATGTCTGAGTGTGGGGGTGGGAAACTGGTGCAGGAACTAGTACAATATGAAATTGAGATTGTTTATGGAATGGAATGTGTCATGTTTAGTGTAAGTCATCCAGCCTTGTGCACATCTGCATTCTTGACAGTCCTTTTCATACATCTCTACTCATCAGACTCCTAACTACTGTAGAACCCCAACCATGTCCTTATTCAGCTCTTACATAGCTTTATAAGGACTAGTATGAAGGTCCCACTGTGGAGCTCCGAGATGGAGCACCCAGCACTCTAACATGACAGACACCAGCAGTCAGGATTCAGACTCCTTTGATCCCATCTCATTATTCCCATTTCCCAGACCGGGAACGCCATCCTGACCTAGCCCTCTCCTCTCCGCTTCTGATGGGGTATCTGATTAGGGTTGACAGTGGTAGAGTGGATGAGGTTAGAGAGGAGGAATGAGAGAATGAAGAGAAGAGGAGATAAGATAACAGGGGAGGATAAGAGGGATAAATGTGATAAAAGAAGAGAGGAAGTTAGAAAGATGTGTGCATGCATGCGTGAGAGTATTCACAAATATGTACAGTACCAGTCAAAGGTTTGTACACACCTACTCATTCAAGGATTATTCTTTATTTTTACTATTTTCTACATTGTAGAATAATAGTGAAGACATCAAAACTATGAAATAACACATATGGAATCGTGTAGTAACCAAAAAAGTGTTAAACAAATATATTTGAGATTCTTCAAATTAGCCACCCTTTTGCCGTTATGACCGCTTTGCACACTCTTGGCATTCTCTCAACCAGCTTCATGAGGTAGTCACCTGGAATGCATTTCAATTAACAGGTGTGTCTTGTTAAAAATGTATTTGTGGAATTTCTTTCCTTCTTAATGCATTTGAGCCGATCAGTTGTGTTGTGACAAGGTAGGGGTGGTATACAGAAGATAGTCCTATTTGGTAAAAGGTCAGTCAATCCGGAATATTTCAAGAACTTTGAAAGTTTCTTCAAATGCAGTCGCAAAAACCATAATGAAACTGACTCTCATGAGGACCGCTACAGGAAAGGAAGACACAGAGTTACCTCTGCTGCAGAGGATAAGTTCATTAGAGTTACCAGCCTCAGAAATTGCAGCCCAAATAAATGCTTCACAGAGTTCAAGTAACAGACACATCTCAACATCAACTGTTCAGAGGAGACTGCGTGAATCAGGCCTTCATGGTCGAATTGCTTCAAAGAAACCACTACTAAAGAAGAGGAGACTTGCTTGGGGTAGGTGAACCTACAGGGTAGGTGAACGAATGATATCCGCATCATGTAGGAGGAGTTGTGATGGTGTGGGGGTGCTTTGCTGGTGACACTGTCTGTGATTTATTTACAATTCAAGCCACTCTTAACCACCATGGCTACCACAGCATTCTACAGTGATACGCCATCCCATCTGGTTTGCGCTTAGTGGGACTATCAGTTGTTTTTCAACAGGACAATGACACAACACACCTAAAGGCAGTGTATGGTTTATTTGACCAAGAAGGAGAGTGGAGTGCTGCATCAGATGAGCTGGCCTCCACAATCACCCGACCTCAACCCAATTGCGATGGTTTGGGATGAGTTGGACCGCAGAGTGAAGGAAAAGCAGCCAACAAGTGCTTAGCATATGTGGGAAGTCCTTCAAGACTGTTGGAAAAGCATTCCAGGTGAAGCTGGTTGAGAGAATGCCAAGAGTGTGCAAAGCTGTCATCAAAGCGAAGGGTGTCTACTTTGAAGAATCTCAAATCTCAAATATATTTTAATTTGTTTAACACTTGTTTGGTTACTACATGATTCCTTATATGTTATTTAATAGTTTTGATGTCTTCACTATTATTCTACAATGTAGAAAATAGTAAAAATAAAGAAAAACCTTGGAATCAGTAGGTGTGTACAAACTTTTGACTGGTACTCTACGTGTGTATTTTTAACTGAACACACCGAGGACATGAAGGGCCAGGGAGGGAGGAGAACGGGTGGTGCCTGAGACAAATATGAGGTGGGGGTGGGTGAGACCAGCCCTCACTGCCTTCTGTATTCTGTCTAATGAGGCCCACTGTGAGAGAATCTGATGTTTTCCTCAGAAATATTTGATAGTCGGATGGCATTGTGTGACTCAGAGAGGGTATTGGGTGGCTGGTCCTTTGTGTGGAGGGCTGTTGGAAGTGTTAGGTTGTTTTTGAGTTTTTGTGTGGCACGTGTTTGTACGTGTGCAGATTGTCAGCCTGTAGGCTTGTGTGTGAGAGTGAGCACACACATACCACAGTCATACTGTCTGTAACTATGTCCTCCTTTCTCCTCCTCTAACATGGACTACTAGTTTTACCTTGTCTAACCAATAAAAGCAATCCTGAAACAGCCATATCTCCTTGTCCAGGTGCCAACGCCAAGCTCCGCTACCAGATCACCTCTGGCAATACCATGGGCACCTTTGACGTGGAGCCAGAGGTGGGCACCATCTTTGTGGCCCAGCATTTAGACTACGAGATGGAGCAACGCTACGAGCTTAGACTGGTGGCCTCCGACGGGAAATGGGAGAACGAGAGCCTAGTGGTGGTCCAGGTGGTGAACTGCAACGACGAGGCGCCCGTCTTCGGCCAGACAGAGTACCACGCCGCAGTCACAGAGGAGCAGACCGAACTGCCCGTCTTCGTCCTAGAGGTCAGATGTCATACATACTATAACTGGCGACTCAAGGGCCGAATTTGGAATGCATGTGGTTTTATTTGGTTCCCCAAGTTTTCTGGGCAAATCTTTTTTTAATATTTTATTTTCAACACCAGGAAATCAGCTCCAAATGATTTTAATTTTGGAACTCTGTTCTCAAGTATTCCGTATACAAATGTAAGCAAGGTTTGAAATTATTATGTTTTAGTCAAATAGTATATATGTTTGGGTTTCTTGCGCTCAATTTTCAGTCTATCTATTTGTAATTATGTACCGGCCCCCGACCATCCACTCAAGAAAAGAATTGTCCCGCGACTGAATCTAGTTGATGATCCCTGCCCTAGGCAGTACGTACTGGTTTACCTCTTATAACAGCCACATAAACAGTGCATTACGCCATTAGGTTGTTTCATTAACTTACAGAGCCTCCTGTCTTTAGCTGGAGGTCAGAGGCCATTCATACATAGCCCCTTTGTAACAATGACATAAGCAGGGTATGACAACTGATATTTGAAAGCCTTTTTTGATAAAGCTAAACTTGCTGTGAGGAAACTCTGTTTTAAAGATGCAGTATTAAAAATGTAATAGAATGGAAGTGAATGCAGTGACATTGTCCACCCATTGATGGAAATGTGGCTTTGGTTTCACCTCTCAAGTAACATAATATATACAGTAACTCATCGCACATGTGGACATTGTGTGAAATCAAATATGCTCCGATGTTATACTCCTATCCTAAAGTGTTGATACCTAATACTACTCAACATGAGCACCCACAGTTTACCCACGATAAATAGTTGTGGAGCCTCCTGCTTTTTCTTAGGCTTTCATTGTGTACCCAGCCTAGTTTCGTCACACCTATTCCCACTAATTCCCAATAATACTGTATGTGCATGTCGCCAAGGTAAATCAGATTAAAAAGGAGTACGATTCATGGGGGCATGGAAGTAATCCTAGAGAGGGAGGCATGTGTCACAGTATTCAACCCAGGGCTGCTTTCCTGAAGTTGGAATTGATTTGATGTGCACTCGGTTCCCCTCTAATGCACTTAATAGTTTCCAGTGTGTGGCAGGCAGCCATCCCCTCCCCGAAGTTCCTTCGCTCTGTATATGAATACAATCCTGCCGAAAGAAAAAAGATAGGAAATCCAATTTGAAATGAGTATTTACCTGGCCTTGGCTGTCGTGCGCTGCACAGTGTCTCGATATTGTCTTCTCATTGCATTGTCAGGAAATGGAGAGAAAAAAAGAGAAACTTTCAAAGGCTTTGTAAACAAACCCTCCGGTGAGAGGAGAAGAGAGGAAGAAAGAAAGTATATTTCTTCTTTTGCTGGCATCTATTAACTTTTAATTGCATTGTGCGTTCTGGTGATAGATGTGGGGGGAAGTGTCTGAGCTTGTCCTTCACACAGAGATAACATGAAGGCAGGTTAATTATCTACAGAGGAAAACAAGGAAAATAGTCTTCTTTTTGTTGCAAGGCAACGGACTGTATATTGGCTACTGCAATCAATGCTCTTTTCATGTCCTATTTTTGGAACCAGATGGAATCTGAAGAGGCAGAATATCCGTAAATCAACAGAAATGGTTAAATCAAATTATATATTCATAGTTAACTTAATTGAAAAGAAGAATTCACAGCAGACTCTATCCGGCCCTACTGTCTAATGCAACATTTTTTGTTGGTTTCCTGTTTGTAGGTTTCAGCCACCGACCCAGACCAGGAGGCAGACCAGAGCGCCCTGCGCTACTCACTCCATGGCCAGGGAGCCGGCAGCGAGTTCACCATCGATGAGCGTACGGGCCGCATCTACACCCAACGCCGTTTGGACCGTGAGGAGCGCCCGGCCTGGCGTTTCCTGGTCCTGGCCACCGATGAAGGAGGGGCGGGACTCACTGGCTTTGCTGACGTCCTTTTGGAAGTTCGTGACATCAATGACAACGCACCAGTCTTCCCATGCCTGGCGCCGGACTCTTCAGGCTGCTTTGTTGGCCACGTGCCTGAGAACTCTCCCGCCGATACCTCAGTGATGGAGATGAGGGCCACGGATTTAGATGACCCCAAGGCCGGGAAGAACGCCATACTGACCTACCGCATCGTACAAAACGTTCGCAACGAGATCAACCTCAATCTGTTCTCCATCAACCCTTCAACTGGAACCATCAGTACAGTTCTACGGTCTCTGGACCGTGAGGTGGAGGACCGCTATCTGGTTGTGGTTGAGGCCAGGGATGGTGGGGGCTTGTCTGGGACTGGAACGGCTACTATCATGGTGTCAGATGTGAATGACCATCCACCAGTCTTCACCCAGAGGGTCTACAATGCCCAGGTTTGTTCACCTGCTCAAAATACAAAATGTTCACCCCAACACTGTTGCTCTGTAATATGTTTGATGACTATTTTGTTATCAATATTTTCATGTAATTTGTTATCAATATTAATAGGTGACAGAGGACCTAGAGGTAAACAGCGAGGTACTGGCGGTCTCCGCCAGCGATGGCGACCAGGGTGAGAACGCAGTGGTCACTTTCAGCATCGTCGGAGGCGACGAGGACAGGAAGTTCTTTGTGGAGACGGACAAGGCGAACCGGCGTGGTGTGGTGCGGCTGAAGAAGAAGATGGACTTTGAAAAGCCCCACGAGAGAACATTCAACTTGACTGTGAAGGCAGAAGACGCAGACTTCTTCAGCCTGGCATACTGCCTGGTTCAGGTGGAGGATTCCAATGACCACGCACCCGTCTTCTTCCCACAGTTCTATGAGGCTCCTGCCATGTCTGAGGACGTGTCTATTGGCACCATTGTGGCTCAAGTCACCGCTGCCGATCTGGACTCAGGACTAAATGGCCGCTTCTCCTACAGCATTGCCAAAGAGTCTGACCCCTACGGGCAGTTCCTGGTGGACCAGTCAGGCTGGGTGGTAGTGGCTGACTCTCTGGACCGGGAAATGGTATCCCAGCACAGACTCATGGTCCTAGCCTCCGACATGGGCAGCCCGCCACTCACCGGCACCGCCATCGTCATGGTTACTGTACTGGACGTCAATGACAACGGGCCAGAGTTTGAGGTGCCCTACAAGCCCATTGTGTGGGAAAACATGGCTGCCCCCCAGGCGGTGAGAATAAACGATACATCCCTGCTTCTCCACGCAGCCGACCGTGACTCCTCACCCAATGGCGGACCGTTCTCCATCCGTCTCCTGATGTTAACCTCCGATGCTACCAACTTCAACCTGACTGACCTGCGCAACGGTAGCGCTGCACTGACTACCCTGCGAACCTTTGACCGTGAACGCCAGAAGGAGTACCGTCTTCCCATTCTCATGATTGACAGCGGCTCTCCCCCAATGAGCTCAACCAGCACACTGACGGTTGTCATCGGCGACAGGAATGACCACGCCCACTCTCCGGGCCACACAGACTTCTTTGTGTACAGCTACCAGGGTATGTTTCTCCAGTATTCTGCTGATGTTGTTACAACACTACTAGTCACAGTTGAATGCATACGGCCTCTTGAAGCCCCACATCACTTATTTAATATTTCAGGCCATCTGTTAGCTTGCTGTTACTGCTGGAAAAACTCAGGTTTTCTGTAATGTATTTTTTGTGCATTCTCTGTAGATGTTTTGCCAGATGAAAGTACATTAACCTTCTAATAAGAATTCATCATGTATCTCCAAAATGCCATGAAGCAAACAATTTACTTAAGCTTAAGTCCCAGGTTTGATAGGCATATAAACAGGAGCCATTACATGTTTTATTTTATTTCACGCCTAAGGGGATTACAGCACTCCATTTAGCTTTTTGGAGGGAAAACGGGAGCTAGCATGCTAATGTGTGCACTTCCCCTGCTGTGTTTTCAAAACCGTGTCCATATGTGCCAACGAGGTGATGCTCTCCAACTTATCTTCTCCCCTCCTCCTCCTCCCCTCCTCCTCCTCTCTCTTTCTTTCTTTCTTTCTCTCACTCTGGGAGCTTTAGGTGTACGACAGGGAGGGGTTGTCTTCCCGCACCTAATTCTGAGTTTTCCCCCGTAGGTGTTCTCCCCACAACAGTGCTTGGACAGGTTCAATCCCCTGACCGTGATGACTGGAGCGAAAAGGTTTACAGATTCAAAGGCAAACCCCCCAGGTACTTTGATCTCCTCACTAAAGTTGGAATGAAGCCCGGCCACTTAAGAGAGAGGAAAAGAGTATAAGACAAAAGAGTGTACAAAAAGAGGGGAGGAACGTGTGGGATTGAAAGAGAGAGAGAGACAGAATGTAAAAGGAGAGAAAGAGAAATGTTAGGGGAAGGAGAAACAGGCCGTGTAAGAGAAACAGAGAAAGTAGAAATAGATTGAATGAGAGAGAGGGAAAGCGAGAGAAAAAGGGAGATATGAATTGTGAGGAGCACCATTATTAATACTTCATAAAGAATTGTATTGAAAATTCTCAGTGAAGCGAGGAACGACGCTCTGGTTTTGTTTGATGGGTGTGCAATGTTTGGTGTGCACTGAAAAGAAGCTGATTACGCTGCTAGCACCTCTCCCTCTAATGAGACACCTGTAATCGGGAGAGCTAGTAGGCACACGAAAAGATGACAAGGAATGACAGAGAGAGCGAGAAAGTGAGCAAGAAAGAGCCATTACCATGTTGAATCCCCAGTCAGCAGATCCCAATGCATCTCGAAGGACCAAACTATATGGATCATCTCATTATACCTACCAGCCATCCCTGTAGATGATGATTTGAAGCCTATTTGTTTTCTGTCTCCAAAGTGCTGTGTTGCATGTTTGCTTCGGCTAGCTCTGCAAACAGGGATTCATTAATGTATTACATTAACATGGTCTCCCGGGGAGGGATGACATAACACACATCTCCCCACAGCTCAGCACCTCTTCGATTGGGCCAGCCGGTTTAATTTTCTTATGGCTCAGTTGATTACCTCGTTTGGCCTGACTTCTGAAGGTCACGGGCCATGCATAACCAGAATTTATTGTTATGTAAGAGAGAGACCATTTCAAATCTCTTTTCAAATCAAATCAAATTGTATTAGTCACATGCGCCGAATACAACAGATGTAGACCTTACAGTGAAATGCTTACTTACGAGCCCCTAACCGACAGTGCAGGTCCAAAAAATACAGATAAAAATAAGAGATAAAAGTAACAAGTAATTAAAGAGGAGCAGTAAAAAATAACAATATATACAGGGGGGTGCCGGTACAGAGTCAATGTGCGAGGGCACCGGTTAGTTGAGGTAGTACGTACATGTAGGTAGAGTTAATTAAAGTGACTATGCATAGATGACAACAGAGAGTGGCAGTGGTGTGGAGATGGGAGGGGGAAATGTGAATAGTCTGGGTAGCCATTTTTGATCGTGGGCCAGTGTGTGAGGGTACTTACCTTGGTGTGCCATCAAACAAGGTGATGCTAAAAGAATAACGCAGCCATAAACATGGGCATTTTGCTCCAGTTGTACAAAGGCTCTATAGAGCTGAGCTCACATACGGTACTGCCTTTGTCCACATGAGCGTTCCCTATTGTTACAAATGCCTTGTCCTCCCCCATCTTCAGTAGAGACAGAAGCTTCAAAAACAGAGACATTTTGAAAGACATCAGATGAACTCCTTGGCATTGACCTCTAACTTGAGAGATGAGGAGAGAGTGAGGTAGCTGGAGATAGTCACAGCAGAACCATCATCATTCCCTTGTCATGATCTGAGCCAGTGATAAGGACCAGAGTGGACAGGGGCCAAGTAAATAGAGGGATGATAGATGGAAGGGGAGAGAAGATATGAGTAGATAGCTGGGAAGGAGAAGAGTGACTGTAATAGAGGGAACAAGGACATGTGAGTAAGAAAAGTTAGAGAAGTGAGAAGTAGACTTTAGGAGCAGGATAGGATAGAAAGTTCTGCAGTATTAACATGGGGCTTAGGTAGGGCTGGTGGGGTTAGTGTAGTGAGAATGTGTCTATGGGGAGTAGAGAGAGAGAGACATAGAAGGAACCCAAGAGGCTGTGGGAACAGGTTCAGGGGGAATAGTTTTTTGATAGAGTGAACACTGAACTGGGTATGCAGGGAATAGAGAAATGGAGTTAACAGGGGGCTAGGTGGGAGGAGGGAGGGGTGTTGGTAGAGTGGAGGAGAGGTAGGGAAGAGGGGGTTGCATTGATACTGATAGTGAAGCCATCTATAATGCATGTGGCTGTCTCCCTGGACAGTTCAGTGTTTTAATGTGAGATGGTGAGCATGGAGGGAGGCCAGGGATAGTCCTGCATGGATGAACACCGGAGGGACTACTGCTGATCTCTCTTACTCTCTGTTCTCACCCCCCCCCCCCCCTCTTTTACTTCTATTCCCACTACCCCCCTTTTCTCTCGATCGTCTTCCATTTCTCTCTCCCTCTGTCTTTCTCTCTCCCTCCATCTCCCCCTCTCTCCTCCCTCTCTCAGCGGGTTGTTCAGTCTGAACCACAACTCAGGCCAGTTGATTATCAGAGAGGGGGCCCCTGTACCGGTGGGTTCCTACAGCCTCGAGGTGCGGGTCTCCGACAAGACCTGGCCCGACGTGACCTCCACTGCAGAGGTCGTCGTCATGGAGCTGGACGAGGAGGCGGTCCAGAACGCCGGCTCTTTGCGCCTGTCCAGTGAGTGTTTTGCACCCTAGTGTATCAGCCAATATTCTTACTTTTCACTCTTTTTCGTGGTCACTGACCACAGCCCATAAGGAGCTAATGCTGTCATAATGTTTCCATAGTAACCGTGTCACGTGTGATGACATGCATGCCAGAGTACTGTGTGGCAGGCTTTCTTGTATCTAATAGTTCCCTACGGTCGAGGTTCATATCACCCCCAGACACCAGCTGAGAATTTACATACATCCGACTGATCTGTTCTATCATTACCTGTAGAACATTGGGCAGGGGAGTGTTTTGCAAGGGGCATTCCACTTTGTAGTGTGTTGAACTACAAAATGATGAACTGAGTGTCCTGACCATTCAATCCCACCATCCTGTTGGGCAGACATCACAGTGGAACAGTTCTTCAGTAGTGCACCGGGTCAGGAGAGTTCTTTCTCCCGCCTGGGTCGTCTCCTCTCCGAGCTTCTCCAGACCGACCGGGACAACGTCCACGTCTTCTCTGTCGCCAATGGCAACCGCCAGGGTGAGCGCGAGATCAACGTGTGGTTCGCCGCCCACGGCTCGCCGTACTTCAAGGCCGAGAAACTCCACGGCAATGTGATGGCGCATAAAGCTAAGGTAAAGATGGGATACACAAGTCTCATATAAGAGTCTGAATACGCATTAAGCTTCACACTAGACAACGTTACAATCATTTACACTATCTCACACACAGTGAAACACTACTAAAAAGAAACAAATATTTAAAATCTCACACACACTTAAACACACACACACTGACACCATGTTCAACAACATACATATTTCATCACTCACACAGGCACACATTTAAACTCTCACACACACTTAATCACACACGCACAGCGGCGGTGTGTGTAAATTTTTCATATCCATTTAAGGCATGAGATAGCAGCTGGTGACCCAAGCTTGTGCCGGGTGAACAGAAAGGGAGAGAGATGGATGGAGAGAAAAAGAGGGATGACAGGAGAGAAAAAGAGGGATGACAGGAGAGAACGTCTGAGTCTTTATAAAGTCTTCACTAGTCCATAAATCCTAAACTGTTTTGTAGTGAGTGTTGCGCTGCCCAGAAGCAGTTGTTTATACACTGAGTGTGTGTCACTGACAGTTTTACTGCTGCCTGTTAAGCTTGGGTGGAGCTGGTGAGTTGCTTTTAAGCCATTGGAGTCAGATTGAGTCAGAATGAATTCATCCAGAGACATCACCTGGCTGTAAATGAAGACTATGAAAGACTGATATGAATATGATATGAAGACTGATTCAAACCAATTTGACTTCACTGACAGGCAGTAGACTGACGCTCTCTTTCTCTCCCCCCTCCTCTCTCAGTTGGAAGCAGCACTGGGTGTGTCTATCTCCCAGGTGGGTATAGACGAGTGTCCCTACACAGACTGCAGTCAGTCGGGTGGCTGCAGCAGCGACGTCACCTTCAGCCTCACCCCCACCGCCCTCAGCTCCGGGAACACCTCCCTGGTGTCTGTCTCCGCCTCCTCTGAGGCACGTTGCAGCTGCAGGGCCAGAGAGAGCCTGCACCAGTCCTGCTCCTCCTACCCCCGCAACCCCTGCCTCAACAGAGGCACCTGTCAGGACAGCGAGTTGGGATACAGGTATAACGGACAAAGACAGTTGGACCAAGAGCTCTCGCTAGTTAGCATTAGCTGTTAGAAATAACACGTTTGCAATGTTTCTCCCCTGCCGTTCAGGTGCAAGTGTCCACCCATGTTTGACGGGCCTGAGTGCCAGCAGACCAAGCACACCTTCCGCGGCCAGGGTTACGCCTGGTTCCCTCCCATCAGGCCTTGCTTTCAGAGCCACATCTCATTAGAGTTCATAACAGAGTCAGCCAATGGGCTGCTGCTCTACAACGGCCCTCTAGGCCCCGCCCAGGCCGGAGAGCAGGAGGACTACATCGCTCTGGGTAAGAACAGACAGCCTACATGTAGGGCCTGAACAGAAACAACCACACCATAGTCCAACCCACTTACTCCTACTTTCCTACTTTGGAAATGGATAGGTAAGCAATATGGGGATCAGTGAAGGTGGCATACTCATATCCACATAAGCCTGCTGTCACGTTCCTGACCTATTTCTGTTAGTTTGTTGTATGTGTTAGTTGGTCAGGACGTGAGTTTGGGTGGGCATTCTATGTTTTCTGTTTCTATGTTGGTTTAAGGGTTGCCTGGTATGGCTCTTAATTAGAGGCAGGTGTTTTGCGTTTTCCTCTAATTGAGAGTCATATTTAGGTAGGTTGTTTCACAGTGTTCGTTGTGGGTGGTTGTCTCCTGTGTCAGTGTTTGTCGCACCATACGGGACTGTTCGGTTTGTTTTTGTACATCGTCATTTTGTGTAGTCTATTTTTCCCTGTTCGTGCGTTCTTCGCGTTATTTGTAAGTTCGTATTGTTCAGGTCTGTCTATACATTTCGGTTTTGTTATTTTGTAGTTTATTCAAGTCTAGGTCGTTTTCTGTCTTCATTGTTTTGCCGTGTCTTTATTAAATTATGTATTCACAACCCGCTGCGCCTTGGTTCAATCACTACTCCTCCTCTTCGGTTGAAGAGGAGGAGGACCACCGTTACACCTGCGTCATATTCAGGTCCCTATAAGCCATGTGGCTTTTATGTCAAGTCATGTCCCCCCTAATCCTAATGTCACATCCCAGTGGTCCCTAAAAGATTAGTCCAGTTTGGCCTTTAGAAAGGCCTTACATAATCTGTTTGGTAGCCCCGTCGCATTAATTTATGTAATTATCGAGCCTGCTCCAAGTTCCCCCGCTCCGGGGATAGCAAATCGAACATGGCTGCTGAATTGATTGCAGTGAAGCATTTTTCACTGGTGCTGCTCAACTGAGTAGCAGTGTAGAACACAGAGATTGGTCAGGTCACACACCATGTAGTCATACACACTTTCACACCATACTGTTAATGCAACATTAAGGTGGCTCATCAATGTAACTCTGCATATTGGTGAGTCAGACAGTTTCAAGCGCTTGGTGGCTAGAATGGCTTGTTTCCAAGAATGTGTTTGTGAAAATGACTAGATTGATTGATGGAGAGTGTGTGTTTCCACTGTTATGTGATCTTTTATTATTTTTTTTATTTCACCTTTATTTAACCAGGTAGGCTAGTTGAGAACAAGTTCTCATTTGCAACTGCGACCTGGCCAAGATAAAGCATGGCAGTGTGAACAGACAACAACACAGAGTTACACATGGAGTAAACAATAAACAAGTCAATAACATGGTAGAAAAAAAGAGAATCTATATACAATGTGTGCAAAAAGGCATGAGGAGGTAGGCAATAAATCGAATAATTACAATTTAGCAGATTAACACTGGAGTGATAAATCATCAGATGATCATGTGCAAGTAGAGATACTGGTGTGCAAAAGAGCAGAAAAGTAAATAAATAAAAACAGTATGAGGGTGAGGTAGGTAAATTGGGTGGGCTATATACCGATGGACTATGTACAGCTGCAGCGATCGGTTAGCTGCTCGGATAGCAGATGTTTAAAGTTGTTGAGGGAGATAGAAGTCTCCAACTTCAGAGATTTTTGCAATTCGTTCCAGTCGCAGGCAGCAGAGAACTGGAAGGAAAGGCGGCCAAATGAGGTTTTGGCTTTAGGGATGATCAGTGAGATACACCTGCTGGAGCGCGTGCTACGGGTGGGTGTAGCCATCGTGACCAGTGAACTGAGATAAGGCGGCACTTTACCTAGCATAGCCTTGTAGATGACCTGGAGCCAGTGGGTCTGACGACGAACATGTAGCGAGGGCCAGCCGACTAGGGCATACAGGTCACAGTGGTGGGTCGTATAAGGTGCTTTAGTAACAAAACGGATGGCACTGTGATAAACTGCATCCAGTTTGCTGAGTAGAGTATTGGAAGCTATTTTGTAGATGACATCGTCGAAGTCGAGGATCGGTAGGATAGTCAGTTTTACTAGGGTAAATTTGGCGGCGTGATAATCTCGATAATCTCAAGCCTCAAAGTGATTATCTCTCCTCATCCCTGTTTCCTGTCTCTCTTCCAGAATTGAGGAATGGCGTTCCGACCCTCAGCATCAGCCATGGATCGGGAACACTGACGCTGCAGCTCCCAACGAGATCGACCGTCACGGACCGCCGATGGCACCGCCTGGACATCGTCAGTGACGGAAAGGTCCAGACATATTCCCAGAATGGTTGGGAGGAGGGAATGGTTGGGAATTGGGGAATAGCCGAAGGGGGAATCCTCATTGGGATGCTTACATTATGAACTGAGCTAGGACCTGACTGTGAACGTGACGGTGGTACTATATGATGTGTTTAATCCAGGCAGTTCAACTGATCCTAGACCAGTGTTCGGGGGCAGTGGTGAATGAGGTGGAGGGTCTAGTGGTGGAGGTGCTGGAGACAGATCAGTCTGGCTGCAAGGCTTCTGGAGAGACCCCTGGCAACCTGAGGTAAGAGCAGACAATTGAAGACCACTAGACTACTACAGACAACTGAAGACCACTAGACTACTACAGACCACTGAAGACCACTAGACTACTACAGACCACTGAAGACCACTAGACTACTACAGACCACTGAAGACCACTAGACTACTACAGACCACTGAAGACCACTACTGACAAACCATGTTATGCACAAGCTAACACTAGCTGGGTTTCCATTCAATTGGCAACAGATTTTCATGTGAATATTCTAAAATAAGCAAAATAACAACTGATGACGTAGTGCACATAAAAATATATTTTGCGGTCAAATTCCCACGTACTGAATACAAAAATACAAGTGAAATGGGTTTCAATTGTATTTTAAACTCTACAGATGGTTTTCTCTCAAAAAATGTTTTTTGTTATATAGCGAGTGTGCCCACTCTGGTATTGGCATGTGCGCTCTAGCCAATAGCACTATTTGCATGCTGTTGACTAGAGAGCACATCTAACCTACATGATGAGATTATTATTATGGACAAAAGAGCGAGATCATTTGTATTTGTCAAACGGCAGCCAAGCATCATGTCACCGGAATAAGACCCTCGATATTTGTTGGAAAGGAGCATCAAGCTCATCACCGTGCACTTTCACCCCCTGTGAAGTTCATCATGACCTATTTCATCTGTAGCCTAATAAATTGCATGCTTTCTCGACGAGTCGTAGTGGGAGGATTACAAAACATGTCATCGCGTGACTCCAAGTTTCCTTCAATATAATGGTTATTATATCAATATTTGTGCATAAAAGCGTTTTTATCTACATTTCTCGTATACGGTAATTAATTTTACCGACACAAAAAGCTTCTTTTTTTTTTTGTCGACATTTGGAAAGTTTACCGAAAAATTTTCTATTTCCACCAGGCCTGTCATGACATTTTTGATCCAACATGTACTATGCTTGTGTAAAAAGGTTGGATGGAAACCAACCTTTATCTCCCTCTCCTCCCCATCCCAGGTTCTTGAATGTGAACCAGCCTCTCCAGCTGGGTGGGGTGAAGGAGACCTCCACACACAGACGCTACAAACCTTTCACTGGCTGCCTCAGGAACCTGGTGGTCGATAGCAAGGTAACCTCTCTACCCTAACCTCTCTCTTTCCCCCTCCCTTGCTTTCTCTTTCTTTCTTTCGTTCTTTCTCTCCCTCTGCATTAAAGTCACACCTCCTCTTCCTCCACCACCTTTTATTTCCCACTTCTCTAGTAGTTCTATCCTCTTTTCCTCACTGTCACAGTGTTTTCATGCTCCCCATCAGAGTGACAGAGCTGTCTATCCGATCAGACTGATAGTGACAGGTTTATGAACAGAGCTGTAAGGAGACGGAGACTGGCAGCTGTATTAATATACCTGGGAAGAAGAGATGCTTTTTTTTGTCTGTTTACTCTATGGGGTTGTCAATATTCATTTGTTTATGTGAGTGGGTTTTTCCTACAGTGTTTTGAGAGGCAGTGTATGTGTCTTCCAGTTGGGAGAGTGTTAGCTTCTCTGTCTCTTTTGCGACTTCTCTCTGCAGCGTGCGTGCGTGTCAATCTCTTTGTGTGTGTCTTCTATTGGCACTGGCTGAGAGTGCCGGGGGAGAGAGTTGGACAGACGGTCGTTTGAGCACAGCTTATGAACTGAGGCCGAAAAACGATTTCAATGTCCAAATAAGACATAAATTAAAAGAACATCTCCTCCATAAACTATTCCTGAAAGCAGATTAGCTTGTGTGGTTTTGCGTCACTGCTGGGAAATATGAAAGGGAGGGAACACGGGAATGGAGTGGTGGCCATTTTGGCTCAGACGGTTGACAGTTGACCATATACAGTCCTGCTTGACATGAAAGTTAGGGGAGAGGAGCACAGCAGGACAGCATGAGTGATAACCATTTTGGATCAGACAGTATATACAGCAACAGTAATACCCATTTTGGCTCAGGAAGTTGAACATATAAAGCCCTATTTGACATGAGGTGTGAAATGAGAGGATCACAGGGCAGCAATGGCATCCATTTGGGCTCAGACTGTTGACATAAAGCCCCTTTCTAACAGAAATGTTGATAACTGACTCTGAGGGCTATCTTTATGTTTCTCTAAGCTGATATTTAACCTATAATGTACATCTCTCTCTGGAGGTGTATGACCTGGGAATTCCGGGGGAGAGCTTGGATAGTTCCCCAGGCTGTGGCCTGACAGACGGGGTGTGTGTGACAGCAAGTGGCCCCTCCTGTGGCGTCCACGGAACCTGCCTGGGCGAGTGGGGCTCCTTCAGCTGTGACTGTCACCCCGGGTACAGCGGGCACAAGTGTGACATAGGTAGGTGACTTTTCTGGTGGACTGGTTCTTCACAGCAGTATTTTGGTGTGTGAATGTGTGTGAGAGAGAGTATTAACTATATCGCCTCTCTCCCCTGTAGCTCTACCAGAGTGGTCCTTCGTCAGGGACAGTATGCTACGCTACCAGCTGAGGGGGGGAGGTAGCCCCCGTCGTACACACATCCAGCTCCTGCTCCGCACACGCTCCTCCTCTGGCACCCTGCTCTCCATGACGTCCCGCGATGCCAATGAGTACATCATCCTGGAGGTCAGTGCCCTGCTGTAACATCACTCACAGGATCCAATTTAGTCAATTGGAAAGTGAAAAGTGGCTACATTTGCTGATGTCCTCTCTCCGCTCTCTCAGATCGTAGACGGCCACCTGTCGGTGCGTGCCAACCTGGGCGACAGTGCCCACTCCCTCCGCCTGGCCAGCCAGCGAGTCGACGGGGGCCAGTGGGTCCTCGCCAGCTTGCATCGTCACGACAACCTCTTCACGCTGCGCCTGGAGCAGGGTGGTGGCTCGCGGGAGGTCAGGGCCTGGATGGGGAACAGGCGGGAGATTGTAGTGCACCCCTCCAGTGTGCTGCTGGGAAATGGACCAACCCTGGGACAATCTGCTGACTTCCAGGGTAAGATTGTCTCCTCTTCTGTCCTTTCCATGTTTTTTCTACTGATTCTCTCTTCTTTCTCCGCTGTCTCCTCTTTGTCTCAATCTATTCTCCTGTTTTCCTCAATCTATTCTCCTGTTTTCCTCTCTCATTTCATCCTCTCTTCTCATCATTCCACCTCATCCTGTCTCTACTCCTCGCCTCCTCTTCACTGTAATGAGCTCCTCTCTCCTTGTCTCTCCCTTGGTGTGTCTGCCCTCTACCTCTCAGTGTTGGTATCTTTGGATGGGTCAATAAGCCACAGGTCCATGTCAAGGAGTGACTGATCTTTCTGTCTTCATTTTGTTCTATCTTATTTACTCAATCGTTCCCTTTTTTCCCTCTATTTTACTTTACCAAGGTAAATACATTTCTTAGAAATAGCAATTACAGAAAACAGTTATCTCTGATTATCTCTGATTATCTCTAAGAATGTTATCCTATTAGTATTTGTCAGTCATTAAGTTTCTCTCCCTTCCACTCTCGCAGGCTGCTTGCGGGATGTGAGGCTGAACGGCCACTCCCTCCCTCTGGATGGTCAGAGTACAGAGTTCAGTACAGTGTTGGAGCGGAGGGGGGTGACCTCAGGCTGTCACTCAGACGCCTGCAGTGCCAAGCCCTGCCGCAACCCCCTCTACTGTGTGGACCTGTGGAGGAAACACCAGTGCAGGTGTGTGAGGCTAGCTACACACACACACACACATTTAAACACGTACAAGCACTCTCTCACACACACACACAATCTTACACATGCTAAGGACACACAGACATAGTTAAAAGAACAAACATGTTCTCTGTCCTCTCCCAGGTGTCCAGGTGGGCAGGTGACGGTGACAGACGAGACATCAGGCCACCACCGCTGTGTACCCTCCCCCTGTGGACCCTCAGCCTGCCGTAACAGGGGCACCTGCCACGCCCTGACCCCCGACAGTTGGCAGTGCCGTTGCCCCGAGGGGTTCAGAGGTCAGCGGTGTGAGGTGGGCCAGATGAAAGCCCACCGTATGGCCGCCCTCAGCCCGGGCTCCATCCTGGTCATCAGCATGTGTCTGCTCGTCTTCTTCGGTAAATATGGGCGGCTAAAACCCTCTCTTCACATGACCTTTCACCCTTCATATAGTGAGCTGTTTTTACGCAACATTGATCGTGCTTAAAAAGATCTATAGATTAGCCATTATAATGCTGTCCATTAGCAGCATTGATAAACACTATATAGATAGATGTGTAATTACAGTTGAAGTCGGAAGTTTACATACACTTAAGTGTCATTAAAACTCTTTTTTCTACCACTCCACAAATTTCTTGTTAACAACTATAGTTTTGGCAAGTCGGTTAGGACATCTACTTTGTGTATGACACAAGTCATTTTTCCAACAATTGTTTATAGACAGATTATTTCACTTATTATTCACTGTATCACAATTCCAGTGGGTCAGAAGGTTACATACACTAAGTTGACTGTGCCTTTAAACAGCTTGGAAAATTGCAGAAAATTATGTCATGGCTTTAGAAGCTTCTAATAGGCTAATTGACATCATTTGAGTCAATTGGAGGTGTACCTGTGGATGTATTTCAAGGCCTACCTCCAAACTCAGTGCCTCTTTGCTTGACATCATGGGAAAATCAAAAGAAATCAGCCAAGACCTCTGAAAAAAAATGATAGGCCTCCCCATGTCTGGTTCATCCTTAGGAACAATTTCCAAACGCCTGAAGGTACCACATTCATCTCTACAAACAATAGTACACAAGTATAAACACCATGGGACCACGCAGCCGTCATACCACTCAGGAAGGAGACGCATTCTGTCTCCTAGAGATGAACGTACTTTGGTACGAAAAGTGCAAATCAATCCCAGAACAACAGGAAAGGACCTTGTGAAGATGCTGGAGGAAACAGGTACAAAAGTATCTATATCCACAGTAAAACAAGTCCTATATCGACATAACCTGAAAGGCCGCTCATCAAGGAAGAAGCCACTGCTCCAAAACCTCCATTAAAAAAAGCCAGACTACGGTTTGCAACTGCACATGGGGACAAAGATCGTACTTTTTGGAGAAATGTCCTCTGGTCCGATGAAACAAAAATAGAACTGTTTGGCCATAATGACCATCGTTATGTTTGGAGGAAGAAGGGGGAGGCTTGCAAGCCGAAGAACACCATCCCAACCTTGAAGCACGGGGGTGGCAGCATCAAGAGGGTGCTTTGATGCAGGAGGGACTGGTGCACTTCACAAAACAGATGGCATCATGAGGTCGGAAATGTATGTGGATATATTGAAGCAACATCTCAAGACATCAGTCAGGAAGTTGAAGCTTGGTGGCAAATGGGTCTTCCAAATGAACAATAACCCCAAGCATACTTCCAAAGTTGTGGCAAAATGGCTTAAGGACAACAAAATCAAGGTATTGGAGTGGCCATCACAAAGCCCTGACCTCAATCCTATAGAAAATTTGTGGGCAGAACTGAAAAAGTGTGTTCGAGCAAGGAGGCCTACAAACCTGACCTAGTTACACCAGCTCTGTCAGGAGGAATGGGCCAAAATTCACCCAACTTATTGTGGGAAGCTTGTGGAAGGCTACCCAAAACGTTTGACCCAAGTTAAACAATTTAAAGGCAATGCTACCAAATACTAATTGAGTGTATGTAAACTTCTGACCCACTGGGAATGTGATGAAAGAAATAAAAGCTGAAATAAATCATTCTCTCTGCTATTATTCTGAGATTTCACATTCTTAAAATAAAGTGGTGATCCTAACTGACCTAAGACAGGGGATTTTTACTAGGATTAAATGTCAGGAATCTTGAAACTGAGTTTAAATGTATTTGGCTACGGTGTATGTAAACTTCCGACTTCAACTGTAGATGTATGTAGAAGCGAGGGCAGGGGAAATAGACTAGAGACTAGAGGGCCGTTCAGTGACGTGACGGGTAGCGAGGTTTGTATGAGCCTCTGACGGGTACGGCTGTGTGATGTCAGACTGGCAGTGCCCCCGAGGGCCCCTTTGTCAAAGCTGGCGGCCCTGATACACGACGCAGCGAGATCATAGCCCCATGCCAGGGAAAGGAGAGGGGGATGAGAAGTGGAGAAGACGAACATAAACATCTGAGTGCTAAAACTAGAAATGTCAAGCGAGATGAGGAAAAGGGTGAAGTAGCTGCAGTGGTGAATGTCTAAAAATCAGTGATGGTTAGACTTGCAGGGAGAGAGGAGGGGAAATTGAGAGAGATGGCATGAAGGGAGAGGGGAAAATAGAGTGTAGGATTGCCTGAGGGACGGTAGATGGCCGACAGAAGACAAGAGGTGAATGTGAAAAGGATAGGTTTTGCTTCATCTCTTTCCCTTCTACACTCAGATGCATGTAGAGTACAGTAGTGTTATCTCTCATTCTCTTCCATCCACTATAATGACTGAACTGTTTCCTTTCTCTGTGTCCTGTAGCTGTGCTGGTAGCCGTGACAGTGTGGAACCAGAAGGGCAGTCGTAGTAAGTTCCAGAAGAGGGGTGTGTACCACATCCCTGCAGAACACCAGAGCTGGGAGGACATCAGAGAAAACATCCTCAACTACAACGAGGAGGGAGGAGGAGAGCAGGACCAGGTACACACACACACACACACACACACACACACACACACACACACACACACACACACACACACATATACACACACATACACACACACATGCACATACACATACAAACACACACACACACACAGGTCAGACATTGCAGCACAGTGAAATGACCTACGTCGCTGTTCATTGAGATCAATTTCTAAATTGACCACTAGATAGTACCATTTACTTATTTTTCATACTTATGTTTTTAATTTGATGCCATTTCATCCCTCCAGAATGCCTATGACATCACAGAGCTGAAGAGGCCCCTGTGTTCCAGCCTGTCCCAGTCCTCATCCTGCACCACCGCCCCCCTCATCAAGTCCTCCCAGGGCTCCCAGGAGGAGGTGCACCCTGCTGGCTCAGCCTGCAGCTCAGGGACCCCCTACCTCCACATCCCCCACCACCACCACCGCCATCATCACCACGCTAGCAATGCTAGCTATACTAATGATAGTAATGATGCTCATGCTAGCTCCGTGGGTCACTGCCCCATGGACTTCAAGAGCTACGTGGCGCGCATCATCTGGGAGGCCGACAACGACAGTCAGGAGTTCCCGCCGGACAGCTATCACGTCTGGAGCATCGAGGGCGCCGGGTCCCCGGTCGGTAGCCTCAGCTCGCTGGGCTCTGCTATCTCCCACGATACAGCAGAGGAAGAGGAGGGAGCAGCCTTCAGCTTCGACCGGCTATCCCACTGGGGGGATAAGTTTGAGGCTCTAAGTGAAATGTACGAGCGACCGGCGCTGGCGCTGACATACAGGGACACTTTGAGTTACAGCCAGAGTCAGAGGAGCCATAGTCAGGACAACCTGCCACACCCTTTTTAGGGTACTCATAAACCACAACCCATCATTCACTGCAACATTGACTGACTTAGTACCTGCTAGTGATTGTGTATGGTGTGTCAATGCTGGTTGGTTGTAAGGGAAACAAAGCACACAGAAAATTGCCTCCTGTTATTTTTTCTCATGTTGACAGGTTTGCTGAAGCTTTATGTGGTGGAAGAGGGATTACAAGTCTTAGTGAGATGAATTTATTTATTCCGTTTTATTTCTCTCTGTGAAGTGTTGAAACTGTATTTATTTTAGCTCTGAAATTATGTTGAACCAACAGGGACAATGTTGTTCTTCTACATTATAAGGACTTTGAACTTAATATGTCAAATGTATATGTTACCGGAACCCATTTATTTTGTATTGTAATGTTTTTGTTTCAGACATTCTATTGGATAAAGACAGTCATGCCAAGGAAACGGGCAAATGGAGAAGCTCTGATCTGTTCCTTTACGACATTCTATCCTGACAGCATTTTTGCCCTACACAGGGGCAGTTCACCTTCTTCAGTTGAGCAGGAGGTAGATATGATCTCTAGGAGGAACCTTATATAACTTAAGGAAAATTGATTAGATGAAAAAAGCAGTCAATCGTGTTGCTTACTCCTTGATATGTGAAGTTATGAGTAACTCATATGCAAGAGATTCTAGAGCTTCTAGACTATTGTCAAATACTTTCCCTTTCAATCACGGTCTAATTGCACTAGTGGATGATTCTCAGTCTTGATTGCAGAATCCATTCACCCAAAAATAAGTACAAACCTTAAAATGCTTAGAACGGTAAAAGCATTGTTGATATGCCTGGTGAGAAACCTTCACTTGGTATCAATTATGTGTATTATAGAATATAGTGATGGGTTTCAGATAGGAAATATTTTTATACTCCAATATAGATATAATGAACCCAGCCCTTGTGGTGCACTGTGTTTATGTGTCTTACAAGGACGTGCTCCTTTCTTCTGTTTCTAGCTCTATGTTGGTTCAGAGATGGTGTTGTGTGATGCCAATCATTTCTGAAACTTCCTGTCCTATCGTCTTGGAAACAAGAGGGCAGGATGACCCCACGATGTCCTGATAATGTCTGATGAATGTATTGTGCTAAAGGAGCCAGGAAATTCAGGGAGGGCTTGGGTGGGAAGGAATAGTTTTGAGTAGTCAAAGAAAAGTCGAACAGTACAATCACAGAAACTCCATTGCTGACAATTATTTTACAAATGATCTGTTTGAAATGGATCTATGTTTGTTGCCGTAGCTAGACAGAAACTCCCCAAAACTAGCTCTCCAAAATGTCTTCACTTTACGATTTTGTACTTGATAACTCCTATGTATAGCTGTATAAACAAATATCTCATTTTTTCCATGGCTGTAGAGTTACTGTGATGCACAGTGGGGACAAAGTGAGAACCAGGAACACTTCCCTAACAAACACACTGATAAAATCCCTTCTGGCTATTGTATCCACATTGTCTCCACATTTTAAATTACTGGGGGTGCCTTTTGTACGCTGGTGTTTGATCCAATTATCGACTGCACCCGTACATTTTTCCCCCCATATAACTTAACTGCAGTTGCTATGTTTGCATATATTAACCTAAAACTATAGATACAATGTATACATGTGGTTGCAGCCTTTCAGTGATTTTGATCAGGACACACATGGACTCCAGAACTCACAAACCCAGTAAGGCTTCACTCCTCACAGCCCAACGTCCCTACTTACTGTATTCAGGACTCAAGGTCCTTGTCCCCATGTTATTATGTATAAATAATGTACATATCTACGTTTTATAGCAACCTAACGTCAGATATTCTTTTTGTATATTACTTTTATTAAAAATAGCTTTTCTTCAAGGCACTGCATTTGGTTTTGTAACTTTCTTTTTCCAATGTATGGATGGCTGTAACTCCATCTCTATTATATAGACACCGTTAATGAACCATGGCCCAGGCTTTATCAGGACATAGCACTGTATGAGAGAAGGTACAACAACAGTGGATAAAGGGATGAGAAATAGGGCCATGATTATTCTTAACATAAGGACATACTGCCCTCTTGTGGTGACATCTGCAGCTCCTAAAGGCACAGTGAGGCAGTTTCAGATCTTTACATGAAATACATGAAAAATAATATATTTGGTCAAATTATATTATGTTCAATTTGTTATAGTTCCTCTCAAGGATTTTTAAAATATTTCTACTGTAGATGTGTCATAGATAATATGGGCTATTTGTACATGGAGATGGTAGCACATGTACGTTGTTAGAAAATGAAAGAAACTTATCATAATAGTGAAGGTCTCGTTATGCAGTTGGGTTGGGGGTGGGGGGGTGAGGGTGAGGGTCTCTTTGTCAGGGTTGGTTTAAGAGGAATGGGTGGGGGGTTACAATAACGCTGGCATGTAGAGGTGGGGGCCATGCATTCCCAGGCCAACACAATAACCTCTCACAACTGAGACTTGGTAAGGGGGAGGGGGGAGAGAGAGCGGCCCATGACTGCCTTGCTGTCCCACTGTCTGCCTCCTAGACTACCCCCTCAAACACACACACACACAAACACACTGGCCTCATGGAGAGACATGCATCATCACACACAGACCCCCAAGCAGAGCTGACTGACCAGGGGTCACTGCCACTGTTCAGTCCTTTCAGGGTGGGGGACATTAGGGGGACTAGAGATAGGACTGGGGCAATTTTCTTAAAGGCCCAGTGCAGTCAAAAACGTAATTTTCCTGTGTTTAATATACAGTACAGTATATTTCCACACTAAGAAGTTGGAATAATACTGTGAAATTGTGACAATTATGTCATTTTAGCGTAAGAGCTGTTTGAAAAGACTGACAGAAATTTTAGCCTGTTTTGGTGGGATGGAGTTTTGGCCTGCCTGGTGACATCACGAGGCAGTGGATTAGTTAATAGACCAAAAATAAATAGTTCAAAACCTCTCTGCCAATAACAGATAGTTTTCCCCTCCCCACTCAGACCACTCCCACAGTCCGAGCAAAATTGTATCTTGAGAAATTGCTGATTGCTAAGAAGCTATTTAAGTTTACTTTTGACCATTTTAATGGAAAACAATCACAATAAGTTCATTTTTACCCTGAAATGACTTGATATTGACATAAAAATGGCTGCATTGGAACTAACACAATCACATATTGCTGAGTCTCTTACAGCTGCTTTGACCCACTTTTTAACCTTTTGTTGATAAGATGTGTTGTCCCTGTAGTTTCAGCATAACACCCTTCAATACCTGAGTGATTGCTGTTAGAAAGTTGAGCACTTCATCTCCGTCACAGCTTAAGGCTTCTTTTACACACCAACTGTCATTCGAGAGTAGTAAAGCTTTCCCCTCCCCCTCAGAAGACACACTCCCATGGCATGTGTAAACATGACATGCCAGGCTCAAGACAATACTGGAGGCCTGATAAGAATAGTGTAGTAATGCAAAGCACATGTTAAAAGTGCAGGCCTCATCTTTATAACACCCCATCATTCTGTGAAATTGTTTATGTCAGGAAGTGAAGCTCACACCTCACTCTTTAAGGCAAGGCGATGTTCATCCCATTTCTCCCCTCAGCATTTCAGATCGACTGGAGAAGTCATCTTATTTCCATGTAATAGGTAGTATTGTGTATGGATCTTGTGGCTTGATTCATTCACGTTAGACCAGTTCTAAATGGCACTCCCTTGCCAAGTCACAAGAATATAACAAACCATAGTCGAACAAGCAAATGCTGCCATTGCAATGTCAACCATAAAAGCAGGCAAAATGCGTACATTTCTATTTCATTTATTCAATACATTTCCATTAGAAAACAGAACTTTCAGTTTATGTACATACCATATACACATTACTATTTAATTTATTTACAGTTTAAACATGGTTCTTTGTATACTGCTGCATCGGCACAACACTGAAGGTTTCAGTTGCCAGTCACAGGTTTGCTGGACAGACTGGGTTAGAGCCATCCACTGGAGCCTCTGGGTTCTCAAGTCTTTACATCACACCATCGTCATACTAGTTGAACTAAGGCACCACGGAGAGGCTAGCGCAAAACTACAACATTTCATATGTAACTGCATTATACCGGGTTATCCCCCCAATCACAGATATCAAAATCATAAATAACATGCATCCCGTGACTTAAATAGTTTGCCTTTGGCATTGTTAAAGCCCTGAATTCATAGCCCTATGGATGTATATGGACATAAAAACATTGTAAGGCTTATATTAACAAATAAATACAATGTTAAAATTACATACAGTTGTAAGTCGGTCCAAAGGGTCTAAATCAAACTACTGAAGTCAAGTTTTCCAGGAATGTGTTGTGGCGTGAGAATGCACAATGAGTCGTTCACAGTATGGTGAAAATACGCAACTTCAAAAACAGTGTTTAAGAAGGTCATATAGCAAACAGTTAACCCTGCACTACCCTTTCAAACAGCTGAAATGTCACCATAGCAAACATCAAGACTGCTTTCAGTGTTATTGTATGGCTTAGCATGTCCAGGAGTATCCAGATTTAGACTATTCAGCACCAGATACATATGATAACAATGTTAAGAGACTGAGTTAAGCAACTCAACTGTGAGTATCATGTACCAATTCACCTAAAATAATTAGCTTTTTAACTATCAAAACATCTCATTTGTTGAAATACTCAGCTTCAAGTAACAGAGGGAGAGCAGCAGACTTGCTTTACTATGGAGGAAGATTTGACTTGAGTCCCCTCAAACGATTTCCACGTAAAATTCTAATTCTGGGGATTAAGACTACGAGAACATGGTCTTTGTTGTAATCATTTGACAAAATAAGTCTATAGTAACCATGAGTTGATTTCCATGGTTGTACTGCATATATTCTCTGATATCCAGCATGGTATAGAAAGTTAAATATCTTAACATGCTATACAGAGGTGAGTTATGACCAAAAGCAAATTTGATTGGTCACGTGAGGATGAGGTTCCGAAGTTAGGTTTCCCGGCCTCTGGCTGGTCAGGCGTGAGATCTAGGGAATTCTCCCTTCATCTGGTTGGTCAGAAGATCAACACGAGGAGACCCTGGGGCTCAGTGATTGGCTGGTTTCTCTGTGCTTTTTGGTGGAGTCAATATCCCTCCTATGGCAGCAGGTGATAGTCTGTCTTTGCTGTCCGGTTGCCTCTGGTGAGCATCACTCTGCAACAGACAAGATGATTCATTAAGAACAATGAACATTTGTATGCACAGTTCTATTCTTTTACCTAAAAAAATATGACTTTGTAGCACAAAATGGCTGCCCATGCATCACCAAGATGGCTGCAATACATTTCTGGGTGAAAGCAACTTGCTACTCCCAAACACTGGTAGAGATACTCTAAACATCCAACAGTGAGCAGCCATTCTGGTTGTTTTCTTTGAATATTGTACCCATTCCTGCCCCTGAAATGTTGTGTGAGCACTCACCAGCATGGACAGGTAGTCTACGTGGGTCTGGATGTTGTGTCTGTCATCAGACGTCACTTTATTAAAGTCCTTGAGCTCTGCTCTGGGACAGGCGCTGACCGTGCGCATGAAGGGGGTCATCCACCGGACACAGGGAGCAATACTATCCCACGTCAGACCTGCACAGAAACAGACAATAGTAACTATGTAATAACACAGGAGGGCTGTGGCATTCTAGAGTGGGACCAACCTATGTACACGATGTCAACTCAATGCTTACCTGATACTTTGTGGACAACATCAAATGAGAGAAAATGGCAGAAGGCAGCAGCAGACAGTATCCCATACTGGTAGTCCAGGGAGTTGATGTCCAGTATGGCCAGGTCTAAAAGCTGTAACATGAATAGAGACCAGGACAACCATTAACAGTTATAGGGAAGCTAAAAACCTTCCACGACAGTCAATCAGGAGAAGTTGCAGGGGGGGGGGGGGGCTAGTGGACTCACCTGTGTGATCTGGATGTAGGTGTCCTGAGAGAACTGAGGTACAAGGAAGTTGACGCCATCCTTTAGGGATTCCACCTGCGCATAGAGCTTCAGCCACGTGATCACCGTCTCTGGACACAGGTTCCAGTTCAACGCCTGATGGAGGAGAGGAGTCATTAAGTAACGTGTGACAACTGAATTAGTACAGTGTTGGGCACAGGGGGTTTCTTACCTTCAACATGACAAGTTCCATCTCCAGGATCGCTTCTTCCTCACAGGCTCCGTCAGTAACGTAGGCAAACTCATGGAGCTTTGGAGGGTAGATTTCCTGAGGGGCATAAGGAGGGAACAATTAGATTTGAGAATGGAAAAAGAGACCGCCATCTTATTAAATTGTTATGACAGTATAAACTAAAGCAGTTGTCACCATCCAGGAGATGAAAATGGAGGACGTTACACCTACCTCTATCTTAGATGCGATGAAGAGGGCTGTGATTCCTATGAGCTGCAGTCGGTCCTTCACCATATCATCCTGTGTCAGCATGAAGCGGTCAAAGAAGTCCTGAGCCAGATAAGCAGTCTCTCGATGCAGAGTGTACACCTCACTCACCTACAACAGGACAAAACAGGGATGGGTTAGACATCAGTCACGTCTGTACAAATCCTGGGGCACTGTAGTAAACAAGTCAAAGTACTGGAGATGTAGAGCCCCTGAGGTAATAACTATGGAGGTGGAGTATCAGACCTTTGGCTCATGCATATCCAGTCATTACAAATACACGTGTGGGTGTAAACAAGGCATATAGATGGGTACAAGTAATAGGCCCAAGAGTGAAGAGCACAGCAAGTCATTTCAGAGACACACGTACCTCTAGCAGCCAGTCCAGGAGAATGGCCCTCATCTTGGGCTTTAGTTTGGGGTGCTGCTGTAGGAAGGCCTTGTCATGGACATACTTCAGCTCCTTGTTCAGCATCTTAATCCACACGTCATCTGAGCTGGCCCAGCTGCCAAGGGGAAACACACACAGGTCTTAACAGGACGTCCAGTGTGCAATCGCATGGACTGAGGCCCAACACCAGATACTGAATGTTTGTCATCAATAGTGACAAACATGAGAAACCGCAAAAAGTAGCCCATGTCTAAAGTTTCTCTAGTTGCAGGTCTACTTCCACCCTGACCTTGTATGTAAGAGTTGCATTGACAGTGGCATAAAAAAATGACATCCAGAGTTTTCCTAAGTAGCTTTGGGGGGAGGGGGTACAGTTTAGGAACAAAGACATGGGAGCAATTGACACTAATGAGGTGTAAAAGGAATTTGGGCTAAGCCCCTTCAACACACACACAGTACCTGAGGCAGGGCAGCGGTGAGGTCTTGATGAAGATGTTCTTGAATCGGAACTGCTTGAAGCCAGAAATGTCTCTGGTCATCACCAGCTCCTTGTGTGGCGTTTCTACAAGTACACATGGACTTGCCCCTTCTTCTGACCACCGTTTCTAGAGAGAAAAGACACCAAATTCAATCTCTTTTCATCAGCATATAGTCACAACCAGCAAATGCAGATAAATAATGCATTTACAGAGTGAAAAATCCATATAGCCAACAGAGCCATCATTAACAAATAGGTCACAGCATGCTACACGCACAGTGAAAAATACCAAACTGTCCAAAGCTATAGTACACATGAACTTAAAACACCGAAAAGAGAATTACTATTTTAATGGTAACAGAAAAGGGTATTGATGCGCGTTCCATAGTGTATACAAAACAAAGAATGCGATTTAGATCAGGCGGGGGAGGAGAAAGGGAGGGACAGACAAAACGCGGGGTTATTGCGCGCTGTCTAGCCCAGTGACACAGATAACTAGCCGGGTGTGTATGTAGCCTTAAGTCTCATCAATAATTACTTCTACATCCATGCGAATTTTACCCTAGTTCACCCCTATATTCTCCTACATGTTTTACAGTTATCAATCACTGGCACAACTTGGTAACGATAATTGGTTTTAATAAACAAGCAACAAACCTGTATTTCATAGCTTTGTTTCTTCACTGCGGGCATCTTTTTTGATGGCTGAAAAGTAAGAGGACAATACAATTAGCTGTAGTTCTTATTTGGCGACAGACCAATAAAAAACCAATACCATTACACTAATGGTTAAAAATAACACTGCTATCTAATTGAACAAACCTCAGATTTTCTTTTTTGTGTGATCTTTACATTCTGTTCCGGTGCGTTCTCATCTCTTGCTTGTAATGTGATGCGACCACTGAAAGGACAGACAACTTTTAATGACAGCAAGCAGTCACCATACCAATTGTTTTCAAACATGTACAAATAATACATTTTATAGTTAGCTTGCAATCATGCTTGTGGATAACGAGGCTTTATTACAGTGTGGCTTCCCATACCTGCGTCTAACGTTAGTCATTCTGTCAATTGAAGGCTTCAGAGTTCCACTGAAAAGGAGATAGGGCGAAAACATTGTTAAAATGGCAAAGACAGTTTAGAGTATGTACAAATAAGCATCTTCACAAGTTCAAAACATGATTGGATAATAAAAGGCTGTTTTTTCCGGGCGGTAAAATGTATGCCAAATGGGTATAGAGGGTTGAGCTTGTGAGGACCGTCCTCATTTCGACAAAGAAATCTGCCACAAATTGCATAAAATCTACTGTATCCGTAGTCCCAATGTTATGTCAGAAGCCCTGGTAATAACTTACATTGTTATTGTTGACGAAGGTAACCATAGGATAATTATTTGATGGTTTGTGAAACCCAACTACGCGCCAATTTCTCGAAGCGGGAGGATTTGGACAGTCACTATGGCTAGCTACAGTAGCTCACCAGTGAGCCAATTTTAACTCTATTACATTAACATTAAAATAAAGTTGATAAATATATAAAGGATATGATACTTAAAGAATGTACTACAACAGCAATAATTCAACATTACTAGGTAGAATTTGCATGTGTAGTTTCCTGGCTAGCAAAGTTACTAGCTAACTATCTTTATGCCACGTCCGTGAAAAGCAGTGGTGGCTTGCGTGTTAACGTTAAATATCAAGCAAAGTTGATAACAAAGAAGACAGCGTTAAACCAATGTGAAGAAACAGATGTATTGTCTTATCAAATGAACTAACTAAACGTTAACCAGACAGTTTGCTAACGTTACCAGTAGCCCTTGCAATTTGGTTTCTTTTCCAGATTTTTAGACAAACAAAAAAATCCCAATAAACTGAATGTTCCTCATCGACATAGTAGCTTTACCACTAACTTTCAGAATAAACTCCTGAGATATATATAGCTAGCTAAATAAGCAAACATTTCATCTCCAGCTTCTTACCCTCAGAAATGAATGAACGAATAATGATCAGCTGGCGCGCCGGCGCCAATCTTTATATATCTGACCATTCCATGGCAAGTGCGCATGTGTGTTCCCGGTTCATTTAAACGCGCTAAATGTTCAAATCTGAATTCCATTTATTGCAAATAAGAAAGCGAACGTTCTGTTTTATTTCCCCAGAGTTAATACATTTGATCACGTGTTTGTGATCTTTATTAGGAACGTTCGCTCATCGACTTTGTATGGATGGCGGATCTACTTTGCACAAGAGGGGTTTCATTTATATTTTTTGGGGGAAAGGGCGCATTCCTTATTTCCCGGTTAACCTTAAACGACGCAGTAGGCGTTGAATTAGCCTTTACATGTGGTCAAGTATATATAAAAAAACGTTTAAGCTCTATTTTCTTATTTTTTCTCTGCAAGAAAAACACTTCCGTATTACAGGTCCACCTATGGGAGAGGTTTCAAACTCTCTTAGCCAATCAGAGGAAGGTCAGGAGAAACAACGTGGTCTTCCTTCAAAATGTAAACAACCCGAGATGAAGACAGCGTGGAGCACTGTCATATTGAAACAGGAAGATTCTTACACGTTTCAACGCTGTTATTATATGCTTATTGTTATTGTACATAGATTGAGCTAGGTTGAAGCTTTTTTCACTCCTCTTCTAGCTAATGCATTATTTGTCATACTGGACCCGTCCAAATATTGACATCTACCAGAGGGTAGTATCATGTATACCTATACCACAGTTTCTTACTAAACCATGTTTGCCTATACCGTATATAGTAAAGAAGGATCAAGGAATTACATGGCTAAATATTCTGAAATAAATTTATTTTTATATAAGCTTGAAATGGGCATGGTCTAATTGACTCAACCAAAAGCATAAAGTTTAGCTTTTTTAATGAATCAGAAAATCAACAGTTATTTCTGGTTGCTTAGCTGGCCAACTGATGGATTCCACTTTGTAGCATACCCCTCAGATTAACACACAATAAACATTAGTCATTATTCAATTGTATAGCCTTTAAAACAAGTGTATAGGATTATTTTATCAGAGTTATTGTTTTCTGGGTCACTGTTTATTTTCTGAAGTGTTGAATCAGTTGTTTGTAATAGTTATTGAAGATCTTCCTGGCAACTACTTTGCTCTGTTGTGATTGGTCAAACATTTGTGATAACTTGTTCTCAATTGTTTGATGAAGTCCATCTTTTAAATGTTTTATTATGCTTTAATATTACTGTGCAAAGCAGTTACGTACTCTTTATTCAGAACTCATGAGAATGTCATACTGAAAGTAACATCCTAGCTGTCTCAGCTTAGTGCCATAAAGGGTTTGGTTTGGAAATTAAGTCCAGCCTGGCTGTGGGTCTTTCTTGACATGTCATCATAGTTGAATAAACCTGGTAGAATAAAGGTTAAATAGATCAAATAGACAGAAACGGAAGAGTATGTGTATGAAAACATTTATTGTAGACTGTGGCTTACATCATGACAACAGATCATGTATTACAGTTTTAGAACAGACTACCACATTCTCATTTGCAAATGTTGCTGAGCATAAAAACAGAGTGAATTGATCTCTCATACGTCCAAAATACAAATAATGCAATCAGTTAAGTAGATAAATAACAGTTAATGCTCAAATTCCTACACTTTTTTGGCAAAGTGCTGTATTATTCCAGTAAACTAAATCAAAGCAGAAGTCTAGTAAAAAAAAATGCCACCAAATTTTCTTCACACAGGAGAAAACAGGTTTGCTACATTTGTGTATAAAAGCTGTACATGGGCTGGGTGGTTCACGAAGAGAAGCTACCTCCTGTGTGCATAGCTGATTTGCTTTTGTATGTGTTGTCCCTTTGGACAAGAATTCAAGTTCTTCATTAATGCATTGTCATTATACTGTTTAACCTGGAAGGCACATGATCCACAACAAATTCAAGGCATAAAACAAAATACAAATCCCTGTTATTATCATCAAGAGTTCAGACAGACAGCCGAGGACAAAACAGCTTCCAGCTTCACACATCAAAAATGAGGACTTAGCCATCTCCTCCATTCCCTTCGTCCTGTTGCCCGTGTCACAACAATGCAGTACAAAAATTGACACGTCAAATGATTTGCAAACTTTTGCAATCTGAGAAATGTTTAAATAAAAAAGATACACAAATACAATGGCTAGGCTTAAATCACTTCACTATAAATCAGTTTACAACGATATAGACAAAACCAAATGAAACCACCTTAGTGCTTCTTGATGCTACCATGCTAAATACATCTGAGTATGTATGTACTGTGTATTTACCCCAATAAGTACAAAGAAACAGGTGATATTAGGTCATAATATCAGGTCATCATAATATTAGGTCATATAAATTGAGTTTGCCTGGATACTTGACTTTTAGAGGTTCTATGAAACTAAAATAGGCTATTTGGGTGTTTGAGTTGTCTCTCTGTGCTTTCTTACCACTAGAGTGCACAGATTCATGTTTTCACAAACTTGACCATTTCAGAGCACAAAGTCTCCAATTTGCAAACATTGTAAAAGTAAAGAAGAATTTACTGTAAAAGCAAAAACGATAGTAATATAAACTATTGCAAGGTTAGAGTTTGCTGCTACTTTTTTGGTTGACATTTTAACATAATATTACTAAGTTAAGTAACTAAGCAAATAAAGAACAGGGCAAAAATCCAACTCAAAACAATGGAAAGTACACAGAAAAAAATATATAAACAAAAATGAAAGACTAATAGTTTCACTCCATCTTGGTGGGTTATAACAGTCGATTGAGAGAGTAGGAGTTCATTTTCACAGTCCTTGGACAAGCAAACGTTCAAATTCAATTTTATCGAGACGCACACAATTCTTTTAAAAAGGTCAATCATTGATCACAAACATTACCACAAGGCAAAGCACACTATGACAAATTTGGAAGTTCTCCAGTATGTACAAAGACAATTAACATCCGTCAAGTAATCTGCATTTTAGTAAAGTGTAAAGGTGATTGGCTATGACCTGAGAAGTGGACTGCAGATTTAGAACAAACAATGAGAGATAAGATAACAGAAAAAAAAAAGTTTTTGTTTCTCAACATCTGGAGACTAGCGCTATACAACCATGCAACAAATCACACACTAACATAGTCAAACCGCTGCTTACAAACATACCTATGTAGATAAACGCTCATACTAACTTCATACTGATATGTAATATAAGTTCTTTTAAAAAATATGGAATTTTTTTTAAATACATTTTACATTTATTTATTTTTATCTTAAATTCTACTATTATAACAAGGCGATTAGTGATATTTAACCCAGTATTTGACCATCATTTTCTCAAACAATATTGTGAAAGTACTGAATTACTAAGTTCAAGGCAGGTTCACCCATAGTCAAGAGAGGGGAGGTGATGATTTTGAAAAGTAAGTTGTGGCCATCAGAATGACAAATTACATTAGTTTGCCATGAAGTGATAGAGGAAGCAATTTTATTGGAGGGGCATGAGAAACAACCTTGTTAAACTGTCCTAATTACAAGTGAAAGACATGCTCCTTTTCTAAATGCCTACTCCTACTCTAAAGACATCACAGTCATTCTATTAAGCCACAAACTCTCTTCTGATAGCACACAACCACTCTATGACAGCATACAACAACTCAATGACATCACTTACAATGTCACTACGACAGCATACAATCAACACTATGATATCAATCAATGACATCACACAACCATTCTATGGCAGCATACAGCCACACTATGACACCACACAACCATTGCAGAGTGGGTGAAAGCGGAGAGTGTCGCCACAGGTGTAATATCTGATTGAACCAGTCTCTCCCAGTTACCATGTGGTGGTGGGGACCTGCAGCGGAGTAAAGTGACCTATGGCATTGATTCTAAAGGAATCCTCATCACGCCTCTTCATTCCAGAGTGGAGGATCGGTGGATGAAGGGAGGAAGTGGGGAGATGGAGAGGATGTACTCTTTGCGTGGATTCAGGTTGAGATGGATGGATGAATTGATGGATGGAGGGTAAGGGATAGGGCCAAGACCTCAGTAGTTGAGGTGCCTCTGGCCAGGCTGGTGTAGATAGGTGGTGGTCTTGGCCTGCTTGGCCCCTCCAGTACGCAGCAAGTTGAGGCGGCGCAGGGCGTTGCGGGAAAGGAGCTGGTGCTGGGCGGCGCCACGTACCCTTTGGGCCAGTCGTCCATGCTGCTGTGCTTGGTCTAGAAGGCCTGGGACGGCAGCCGCATAGCAGCCAGCATGGAGACCGGCTCTGCACTGCACTACCGTTTCTGGCCTATAGGGGGAGACAGGAAGGGTGCTGGATTGGTTAATCCATGTTCTTTTTTCAATTTTCGCCTAAAATTACATACCCAAATCTAACTACCTGTCAGGACCTGAAGCAAGGATATGCATATTCTTGATATCATTTTAAAAGGAAACAATTTGAAGTTTGTGGAAATGTGAAATTAATGTAGGAGAATATTTTTTTAAATGTCAATTTTAAATGTAACCTTTATTTAAAATAGGCAAGTCAGATAAGAACAAATTCTCTCTTACAATGACAGCCTACCGGGAGAACAGTGCTTTGTTCTGGGGCAGAATAACAGATTTTGACCTTGTCAGCTCAGGGATTCGATCCAGCAACCTTTCGGTAACTGGCCCAACGCTCTTACCACTAAGCTACCCGCCACCCCCAAAATATAATATTATATAACATATTAGATCCAACAAATATAATGCATTAGATCTGGTAAAAGATAATACAATCAAAAAAAACTTTTTTTTCTCTTCTCAATCTTTGAAATGCAAGAGAAAGGACATCATATAATATTACAGTTTAGGCACAGTTTAGATTTAGGCCACTAGATGACAGCAGTGTGTGTGCAACGTTTCGGATTGATGCAGTGAAGCACTGGACAATATTTTGTATCAAGTCTGCCCAAATGTGCCGAATTTGTTTAATGATACATTTTCAAGTACTTAACTATAGAGAACATACAAAATTATATGGTAATACAACATTTTTATTTACACACTCCCAGGAATGTCATACATGATGGATCATTAGCTTACACACTAACTATCTAGATAGCCGGGCGGGGTGGGTGTGGAGCCAGAGACAGCAAGGGTTCAAACTGTAGAACCCAGCTCTTACATTTGAATACAAAAATGGATTTTATCAAACAGAACTATGCTACATTTTATCCCTGGGACCCTCAGGATGACAAATCAGAGCAAGATTACTGAATGTAAGTACATTATTTACCTTCAGAGGTGAATGTATCAAACCAGTTGCCGTGATAAAAGTTTGTTGTTGTGCACTCTCCTCAAACAATAGCATGGCATTTTTTCACTGTAATAGCTACTGTAAGTTGGGCAGTGCAGTTAGATTAACAAGAATGTACATTTTCTGCCCATATAAGACATGGGAAATATTCTTGTTACTAACAACGTCATGCTAATCACATCAGCGCAAATTACCTCAACCGTCCTGGTATAGGGATACCGATCCCGTAGAGGTTAAGCATAAATTCACTAAATTTAGGTGCTGTAACTCTACTGCCAGTATTTTTGTAGCAAAAAGTCCTACCTGTGACAGGGGGTGTCAAGCGAACGTCGTCCCGGTTCCATGCCCACAGCGGCAGGTGTGTCAACAGGGGGGAGGCAGAGATTGAGATTGAGGGAGAGGTTGAGGGAGAGTCGTGGGGGACAGTGGGTGGTGTACACAGACATGCTGGGGTGTTCTATCAGCAGGTTCTCCAGGGGGCTGGTCTCCAGTACCATAGGCTTTCCCCTCGTCCCCCCGCCGAAGCAGGGTGGGGGAGTAACGAACCAGCTCTCCTCTAGAGAACAGGCCTCCAGGCGCTGGAAACCCCCCTCTTCTTCCTCCTCCTCGGGACCCCCATACTCGGTGTCAGCGGTAGAGTCCAGGGAGGTGCAGGAGGCATAGCGGATGAGGGAGCTGGCGATGGGAGAGGGGACTACCACAAGGTCCCCCTCGTCCGAAGTCAGGTCCACCTCAGACAGGTCGTCACCACAGGGGCTGGAGCAGGCCTCGGCTGAGGAGAAAGGCAGGGATTGGTTAGGATACATCATCACAATTAACATTTAAATAAGAAATGGAAAGTTTGTTTGCAACAAAAGCATGTAGGGTGTGTGTGAAAATGTGTTTTACAACCACTGAGTTTTATAATTGGTGAAAAATATATTTTTTAAACTCCCTGTAGCAAAATGTAAAAATGCAATATGATGGTCTTGAGCTCACCCTGGGTGGGATGACAACTTATATGCAATACCCTGACATGACTTTAGGGGGCAATGTAGCACCAAGAGAATGGCTTTAGCGATCAAAACAAAAACCATATTTTCGCCTGACGCATAGGTGTCAAAGCCCTACAGGCACAGAGCAGTGTTCTATTGGTCAGAAAAACATGCCCGACCCAAAATACTATAGTGTGTGTGTGCGCAAGAGCTGTCACTCATAGGATCAAGCAGCTTCAGCAACTCCCTCTAACAAACTGCTGCCAAATGCTTTACAGTCTTTACCAACTCTAGAATGCACCAAAACATGTTTTTCCACTAGCTAACTATCTCAACTCGCGATGCTGCTTAAAAGGTTAGGAGAAAAACTAAGTTTCAATAGAATAAATCTAATCAAGTTAAATGAGGTGGTCTGGCTGGAGAGAGAAGTTGCATTCACTGCATGCCTGGGCTATATTGCATGTCTTGCTTTGAGACTCGGTGGTGTTACTGTCAATAGTGCACTAAAAAGTCAGAATAATATACTACCATATGGGAAGTATAATGGAATAAGCAACTTGATACCAGATGGGAATCAAAGACAGCAGATTGCTGTTTGGGTTCCCATTATACTAAAAATAGCCTGCACGGACATCTGGCCAAAACTTCATTCCTGGCCAAAGTTTAAAGCTGACTGTCTGTCTTTTTTTGGACAGAATCTCTGACAAACAGCTGAGTGTGTGCATGTACATGTTTGTGTATAACTGTGTTCTTTGTGTGTAACTGTGTGTGTATTGGATGTGTTCCCATGTGTGTATGATCATGAAAGGTTTCCTCTCTTTCCTTTTCAGATGTAGTGTGTATACATGTGTTGTGTTCTTCAGAGTGTGTTCATTTCTGAGTGTGTGGATGTGTTACGGTGTCTGTGTGTGATAGAAATACACCCACTCCCAAGGACACTTCAGTTTCCATCCTCATCTTTCTCTGTCACGCATGTCAGCGGCAGTGCAGCCACCTTGTTTACTCAAAAAAATAAAAATAGTAAATCTCATCCATGCTGACACACACATCTTCAGGGTGATCCGCACGCTTAGCAACGCAGCAGAACCCTAAAACGGCTTACATCCCTCATCACTGTCTCTGTAAGGCCAATTAGAACCTGTAATCCTCTCACCCCCACCATCCACCTTGTGTTTGTGTGTGTTTGTGTGCGTGTGTGTACTGTATGTGTGTGCGCACGTAGGAAGGGGGAAGGAAAGCAGTCTACGCTATTGATATAATAGATTGGCAGTTTAGAAGAAGTAGGAGACTAGTGCAACTTGAGCTGTTGGAAGTGTTCCAGGAATACAGCGGGTACACACTAAATAGTACACTTTAAGTGTGTGGAATCAATCCCTACTGTAAAATAGGTCATGGTACTGCAGTCTGTGCAGGAAAGAATTATTCAACGCTTTCAGACAAAACATCTGACCTCTGCTTACTGCAATCACTCTAACAGTTCTACAAAACAGACACGTAATAAAGGGTTTATGATACCATGTATCAGCTGATATTAGAGATTCACTATAAAGTGATCAGATGAATCATTATTATATGATACTGTTCTATGATCATATAACAGTTTGGGTAAGGCTACAGAGTGCTGGACTGTAGGGTAATATATCAACCACCTGTTTGTGAAGCATTATGAATGCTTTTATAGGCATTTAAGCATTTACCTGGAACACCTGTAATGAATGATGTGTAATATGGATTACGAACACATTCTCAGCCTTAATGCATTTCCAAAGGTTGTCGTAAGAGGCCATGACATACATATGTAATACCTATACCTGTAAGTCCTATAACGAATAATGGACATGATAGACAACGCTATGAATGCATTAATCCCAGGTGGTTTGGGTCATAGACTGTGTTACTGACGGGGCAATTCTGGAGGAGAATTCTGCTGGGCCGCCTGCCCACACGTCTCACTCCTCAGAGCCCAGAAGGGTAACTCTACCGGGCCTATTTTTATCTTCCTCCCCTTATCCCCGCTTACAGACATATTGCCCATATACTGCCCCATATCCCTTCCACCACCCTCCCCGTACATAAGTGGGCCAACAGGATTCAGTCTCTCACACCTTGAATATTCACACACTTGTGGAATATGAGATGTGATGTATCAGGGACATACGGGCTGGATGCACTCCCTTCCCCCCAAAGAACAAGTGTGTGTGTTATTGAGCGGCATTTATATACTGTATATGTGTAGAACCATGTGTGTATGGGCACACGTGTATGTGCTTTTGTGTGTATGGATACTGGGAACCTTGCCAGGGTTTAGAGTAGCATCCTTGTCTGCATTTGTGAATGCAGGTGAACTTACGTTGCATCGGTACGAAACGGTGGTTTATGGAGACTATAAGGCACCTAAGGATTGCATAGCCAAGCAGTTTGATGAGGTCAGTTCTTAGATGCTTATGATATGTATAGATCTGATAATATGCTCACATGGAAAAACAAATACTGGAGCGGCTAAAAATCAGTGTTGACTTTTAAAAGGTACTGAAGTTCCCACCACGTGACTGTATGGAAATTATGCTCACTGTTGAACCCATCTGAACCGTTTTGTACATGAATACCAGGAGGTTATGGTGTGCGAGGGGTTGTTTGTGTTTAGAGTGTGTATTTGCATTTTTGTTTGTGTATTTTACTGTTTATGTAGGTTTCCTCTGTGTGTGTGTATGTTCTGAAACTCACCCAGATAGTCCACCAGGATCCACTCTTCATCCTCCTCCTTCTGGCCAAAGTCCTGTTCTCCAGGGCCTACTCGTCTCACCTCCTCCACATCGTCCCCGAACAGGACGCTGGTGAGCCTCTGGAACATACTGGGACTCCTTGGGGGGGTACGGCGGGACCAAGGGGGGGCTGAGTGGTGCGAGGACCGGGGCAAGGGTGGGGAACAGGCCCTTTGGTCATCAGCTGCAGGTGCTAAAGTGCTTCAATAAGGTACGGATGTCTATCATCTGAGGGGAGCCGTGCAAAGTCTGGTCATAGCTCACCTCGACGTGTGCAAAATTACAAAGGACCTGAGAGACAAAAGGGAAGGGGGAGAAAGAGAGAGAATAATTTGTTGTGATCTTGAGTGACACATTTGAGACCATATACATGAGCTAATAAAGACCTGTGTGAAAAGGGAGGGGGGAGATGCATACAAATATCCTTTGGCAATTTTTGGGCAATTGGCAGGAGGAAAACATGGGTCAGACTGAAAGACATCTGTTTATTTCTGGGTTACTAGTTTGAGAGGACAGTCCAATATCAACGCTTTCTGCCCAAACCAGATTTTATATATCTCTAATACTCGATAATTAAACATATAAAAAGGGTAGCCAGATCATTCACAACTGTCACAAACTTCAAAAAGAGGCACCGTATGTGGTCGTAAATGTTTACAGGTGTGGGTATCATTTGCGTATGTAACAGTATAACTTTACGTCCGTCCCCTCGCCCATACCCGGGCTCGAACCAGGGACCCTCTGCACACATCAACAACAGTCACCCACGAAGCATCGTTACCCATCACTCCACAAAAGCCGCGGCCCTTGCAGAGCAAGGGGAACCACTACTTCAAGTTCTCAGAGCAAGTGACGTCACCGATTTAAAGGCCATTAGCGCGCACCACTGCTAACTAGCTAGCCATTTCACATCCAGTACACTTATCTACCAGACATCCCTCAAAGCCAATTATGGAAATAGACCCATCATCACCTAGCTGCCAACTGACAGACATACTGGCCAAATATGTGTGGGCCCAATAGGTCTGTAACCTAGCAGCTTGTTCACTGATAAGGGTGGTCCTTTATAGAACACACACTATGGTGCTGTATCTTCACCTAGGGGTCAACTCTCTGTGACCATACAGCCCAGTATTGGTGGTAAAGGCCTGACCTTTCTTTACAATTAGACCTCTAGTCAGTAAAAAGCCAGAGAGTATTTTCCTCTGTTGATAAAGTGAACTACTACCCCACACGGACACACCAGGGATACATGCCAGCATTTACACTGACTTCAGGTCATACATTATGACCCCTGACCTGAAGCAAGATCAGTGATACACAACAACCATTATTCTGCCATACAACATTAAATTCCTGCTGTGAAGCCACATTTGTCAGTGCAAATGTAAACTATGAGTTGTATGCATGTACACTTTTATGCAAAACAAATACAGAGCAGTGCAGCCAATAATTAGAGATCCGTGGGTTTGTAAGATCTGAAAAGCTGAGAGAACTACAGTAGCTTCTTTATGATAATGTTCAAAAAGGACAAGATCGCTGTTTGGTAGACCTGACACAAAAACTGAAACTTGGAAAATGAAACCTGGTCTGCCAGGCAGGCTACAGGCAAACACACACATTATGCCCAAATTACAGTTTGTCATATATTACTTAACATCAGACATCTTCGTCAGAAGATTTGTAGGCTGCAAGAGAATGCAAACACTTCGTTCTTTGATTCAATATCCTCTTATTTGTAAGATTCAACGACAGAGAAAATGAGCAGCTGTGCGACGCGGTCAAGGGACTGAGGGCTTTTCTATGGGACTTTATCTACAGTACGTCCAATACGCAACTGGGTTATAATCTCCTGCACCTGTTCGTCCTCAACAAAATATCGCTTGCATGCATTGTTTCCTTTCGAAAACGCTGGCTCTATTCAGATAGAAAACAAGGACGGGGGGTGAAGATGCGTCGTGATATTGCGCCCATTAAAATTGCAGTATATTATTAGTAACGAAATGAAACGGTAGGTTATGTGAGAGCTCACTTTCTTGTCGTATGTGTTTGGATGGTTGGTTGGAGGCCTGTCGTCGACACCTTGGAACAGAGAGCGTTAGTACCGTAACGATTACGTCATATGGATATTCTCACACAGATCAAAATGCCTGATATTGGTTCTGTAATAAAACAAATAAATCACTGAAAATATCAATAAATGTTAAGTTATTACATCAAAAGTAACATCCTGCAAGCTGTCTGATTGCAGGATGGTTTGTTGACTAGTATACAAGCAGAGGGTGTAGAGCGTAACCCTACACCTCTTGGGCGAGTCGCAGCTCTTACAATGTTAATCTGCCAGCAAAGTACAATTCTGTTTTGTGCATATAAATAGCACCTCCTTCAATAGATAGGGAGACATATAGACATTGCCATGATAATACATTTTCAGTAGACTGCGGTCTGCCTCTTATTTGGCAAAAATGGTCCGAGAATCTTATTTTTGCTACACAAAACATTGTTGGTGCATAAAAACAGTGGAAATAGGCTGTGTTTGTGCTAAACCGTTCTTGTGAAAATAATGTCATGTCTACAATTGAATTGCAAAAGATTACTGTGTGTTCTTCGTACAACAGACAACAAAGAGAACCCCAAAAAACTCACCTGCGGCAAGGAAAGATGTGAACAGCAAAGGACGGATATTTAGTGATTAAATCCTTAAGACTTTGAGGTAGATTGTAACTTTTAGAAAATATTTAAAAAAGTTTTCTTCGCAGAAGAAATTAAATACATGGACCTTTGTATTCGGAGCAACACAGTTCGTTACTTTGTCCGAGCCTTTCCGAGGTCCCAACTGTTCCCTTTGTTATTGTTGAGGCGCACTAACAGCTGATCCGAGAGACGTAGTTTCAACAGCCTATGGGAGGGCCCTGTATTAAATCTGTAAACCAATCATATACCGCCGTTGACTCTGACAAACAGTCACCAACGCACGTGACCCACCCCAGAGAAAGACAAGACTGGGCTAAACCCAGCCCACGAATTTTGGGGATTGAGTCTTTCTTCAAACTTGTCAAAATATTTGACAAAGCACCCTTATTTCCTGTGATGGGTAAAATATGTTTCCTAATGTATTTATACTATTTCCCGGATTAATTTATCAAGCTTTATGGATAGCAGGCTAAGAATTAGCAATATTATAATATGCCTTATACCATGTTAATAAAATGCTTATAACCCTATATTATATAACTGTCCATAAATGGTAAATGAAGCCATCCTGTAACATTATTTCCTTCGCTCAATAAAACATCGCCCTGTAGCCCAGTGACAGTCAAATGCTCTAATAATGTGAAGGTGACATTATCAAAAGTACCAAAACACTATTCAGCACCCATGCATTAGAATTGACAAAAAAAAGTAAATTTAGGAGTGTGGGACCATGTTACAAAGCAATGACAGCTTGGCCCCCTCCCGAAAAGGAAACATAACATCTATATTTTTCATTATTGTAACCTTACACCAAGTTTTTTGTCGTTGCAATCACAAAAAAATGAGATGGATGTATGTCTCCTCTATCGGGACAGAATGGGCCATTGGCTTCACAAACAAAAAGGATCCAAACAAAGGAAGAGGGGATAAAAAGATGACAATGCACTCAATACAGAGTATGTCGGTCACCAGTGAGGGGTACAACAAAGCACCCCTTCCCTCAAGCGGTGCAAATTGGGAAAAGGGGCCTGATCCAATGGTACACCAACCCCCATACATAAACCAGATTAAGGACACTTCGGACAAAGGACCTCCTGGGGCTGGTTGCTCCAGTTGGTCGTAAATGGGTCGTAACTCTACGTCCGATGTAAAATGTGCTGGATTGCTGGCCCAGTATTCCATTAGGGTGAAAATGGGTCTGCATTTCACAGTGGGCATATAGACAGACATAGGAAATAAACAAAGACACTTCTAAGTAAGCCATACACAACTAATATGTAATAAATACCAATAGCATATCGTTATTGAGGAGGCTAGAAAACACTCCACTCAATTTGGCTAACATTTCCCCAGTCGTGTAGGCAATCCAAAACGAACATTCTGAGAAGAAAAAACATAATTACTGATTACATGACTGATTTATCAAGACGAGTCCCCACGCTTGTAACAAAGTAGCGCAGATCGGGCTACAGAGTGGCGCAGCGGTCTAAGGCACTGCAGCTCAGTGCAAGAGGCGTTACTGCAGTCCCTGGTTCGAATCCAGGCTGCATCACATCCGGCCTTAATTGGGAGTCCCATAGGGCGGCGCACAATTGTCCCAGCGTCGTCCGGGTTTGGCCGTCATTGTAAATAAGAATGTGTTATTAACTGACGTGCCTAGTTAAAAGGTTAAATGTAAAAAATAAACGCTGAAATTATTGCTGACCACACACACCTATCGCTAGCTATTTAAAACGGTTGGATGACTGGGAGTTTCTGTAACAATATGATAAATGTCATTAGCCTACTTTACTCGAATATTCCCAGAGTAATTAACCATCCAGTTGTGGTTGAGAAAAACGTGCATGCATAGTGGTGGGCTTTGGGATGCGATGGGACGAACATGCCTTGCAAAGTTTAGAATCAATGTGTTTAAACCCTGGATGACTAACAGGGGGCGCTGCATTGAACCCTGCGCGCAGCCATCTTGGCACTCAATTCTAAAACATATTTTGGAAGCTATAAAAATGCATTTATTCATATCTACATTCTTTTTCTATTTTAGACACCTTAATGCATACTTTTAAATTATATTGTGAGCAAAGACATTTTCCTTAAAGTATTTTTGTTGTTGTTGAGAGTACTGTTACTGTCCCCACTATAACAAACAAATAGTTAAATACATGTAATTTTGTCAGTCCCCGAGTCCCTCAAAACATTTAATTTAAATACTGTAGAATTCCATTCATCCTATAGAGGACTGCTCCTAATCCGGAGTGCCAATATGGCCGAGCGGTGGCTTCCAAGCCTCTCAATAGCAAAACCAATCCAGGCTTTTTATAAATCATTGTCTAGAACTGCCATGACTGACCAACCATAATTACGAAGCATCAGCGGCAGCGTAGCCTAGTGGTTAGAGCGTTGGACTAGTAACCGGAAGGTTGCAAGTTCAAATCCCCGAGCTGACAAGGTACAAATCTGTCGTTCTGCCCCTGAACAGGCAGTTAACCCACTGTTCCTAGGCCGTCATTGAAAATAAGAATTTGTTCTTAACTGACTTGCCTAGTTAAATAAAGGTAAAAAAAAAAAATCTCATGAAGGCACATTGTTTACATCGGATTTAACTATCTTATTTTTGGTTGGTGCAACCTAGCATTTTATACCAACTATGCCATCCACAACTAATATGTAAGAAATACCAATAACAAATAGTTTGAGGCGGCTAGAAAAATAACTACATGGCAAGTATGTAGTTTGAAAGTGTTTCTAAAGATATCCTAACCCACAAAACAAAGATCCATGTTGAAATGAGGAAGTCTCTTGTCAGAGGGCTGAGAGGTGGGTAGGATGAGGCCATCATTAAAATGTAGAGGCCATAAACTGAGTATGTGTTGTCTTATGCCACAGCCACCCTGCCCTCTCCCATTAGGGCAGTCTGGTTTCTCTACACTGGACCATAGGGCACAGTCGTGTTTGTGTAAGCACCGAGTAGCGGTACAAACTCTTCCTGGAAGGCAAAACTCCCCCCCCCCCATCTTTCAGCGGTCAGGTTGTCAAAGTGTGAATCAGCCATACGTGTCCATGTAAAGAAAAATCTAACTAGCCGTTTCCATAATTTTCCAGGCCCAAAAACAAAGACCTGTGCTGTTTTAGTTGGCTACTATTGCAACACTGAAGATGTGGCTTTCAGCTAAACTGTTTCCTTTTTTCCACAACAGTGTTACATCACTCAAAATCAACCTGAGTGTGTTCTTGACCTACATAACTTGAGTTCCAATTTAACTTGAATAAACAAATTAAAACATACCATGGTGTTTCTATTAAGAACATTAAAATGTTTACATTATGGAAGTCAAACATTTTTGTTATTCAGAAAAAGGAAATAAATAAGGATTAAGATGAGGGAATCTTTAAAATTAAAATGTTTAAATTAACATCAGGTGTGTAGGTAATGTCAATCTGCCGAACATCAAGTAGACTTTCTCCGATACCTCATGTCAATTAATCAAGTGCTTTTAATAAAAATAAAAAAATTGTGTAATTTAATGGGCCATTGTCATTGTATAAAAAGATAATACATGTTCCCTTTCACTTGAAGACACCACATCCTTACATAATGTTGTTAATGTTTGTTTCAAAGTGGGCAATACCTACTAGGTGACACAGTTCATTGAAGACTTGTCATTTCAACGGTTTAATAAATCAATAACGTTAATTTTTTACAGAACAGACTAATTTGTATTTTCTCTGATATTTAACATGGTGAATTTAAACCATGCATGTGACAGAAAAGAACATTACAGAATCTTCTCAGAGTAGTCCATTTAAAGTACATTCAAGGGGACAGCGATTCCTTGAGGGAGAGTGCGTAAATAAAAAATTTAAAAATCAAAAAATCAACAAAAGGAAACCTATGTCAAAGGTCATGTGAAAGAGTTTTGGTGTGTTGGGAATTTTGGGGAAAAACAGCTGTGTATTCAAGCTGTGGGGTAAAGAGACAAGGCTGTGAAAACAGGAGCATGCACGCATTCACTGCAAAGTTAAGGGAGGTCTCATTCAAGTGTGGTAGGCTACAGGCTATTTCATTCAGCCACATTCTGTGGTTGGATTGACACTTTCTGTCCATTGATAGGCAGAGGGTGATATTTCCAGCCCTCAACAACTATTATGTCAAGTCCAATCACATCACTAGGAAAGATTAATATGGAACTATGGGTAAAAAAAATATTTAAAAAATAGGTTCAAACATTGTTTTGTTTTTACAGTCCCTTTTGAATGGACAAAAATATACAACATAAGACAGACGCACATAACCTGCAGTATGTTTGACATCCATAATACCTGTGATGGGATCAATGATTAACATTTGACCCAGGGTGTGACAGTTAACAGGCAAACAAGTGAAGTTTAACCAACACAAGACAGACAAGTGGGAGGGCAACCTTTCCTGCCAGTCTACCTTAAAAGACAAAACATAGACGCTCAAGCTAAGGCACACAGAAATTCAATATTTACATTGTTCTTCAAAACAATCATTTAAGCATTCAGTCACGAACACTAGGTAATGTGGGAGAGGTATGTCATGAATGGAGATAAGCGGGAGTAAGAACATGATAGGACAACTTAGAGGAAAAGAGGTGGACAGGGAACAACCAGAATAAGGAGCAAAGAGATGCAGGAAGGGAGAGTGACATCACTCTTAAGAATTGCATCAGCTGAACAGGACAGAGAAGGCGGGGCAGACATGTGCGAGTCAGCAAGTGATTGGGTGGGACATCCAGTCAGTCACTCCCATGGAAAATAACCTTGACTGTTGAGCACCAACATGTAATGGACGCACAAGATGCTAAAAATAAATCAAATGAGTTAATTACGGTTGTGGAGGCAGACTACGGACATTGCTACTTTGTCCACCAAAATAAACCACTGGTGAATGAGGTGTATGAATTAAGTACTAAATAGTACCAACCTATCCTAGACAAGACATTGATACTGAAAAGAAAATGGCTTTATTGGTGAAAAACAATCTTCACAAACTCAGCAGTGACATGCCAACCACCTTAAACTGCAGTTTGTTGTTCTCAATTCTTGCATTTGCATATTAACGGCAATACGTTTCAAGTAGACAAGATATGCGAGTTGTCATTCACGGCGATGACCGTAAAGGAGGCACAAGCATGAGAAACATTTACACCCCTTTTAGTTCATTGACTTTAGTTTGTGATTAACACTATACATGACTCAAGTGCATCAAATACATTCCTTGACAAATATTAACATATTATCAAACGTATAAATATTAAAGTAGCAATTCCTGACCCTTTTGGGATGGGAACTAAACATAATTATTTCCTTGCCTGAGTAAAACAAAGAGATAATATACATTTGTTAAAAATTAGACTAAATCAACCCCCAATCATTTGGCATTATGCTAGGTGCACTTCCTTTTTATGTAAATGAGCTCCCTTTTTCATCACAGTCATTCTTCCTCTGGCTGGCTGAAATCCAGAGGGCCCTCAAAAGTCCGTGGCCACTACAACGCACAGCTAGTTTACACAATGCGGCTTTCAAAATAAATACAAACTGAACAAAACAGATTTACAGATCCTCACTACCAAAGACTTACCCATTGTACCTTCAGATAAAAACAGATATTGTTCATTATCAAAGATGAAAATAGGAATCCAATTAAAATACAAAACATTCACATTTATAGACTGCACGGGGATCAGGGTCATCTCCACAGTATGGCTAGCCTCAGCGAGTTGCTAGAACAGGATAATTTACCACTGTGACACCCAACTTAAGGGACCACGCACACCGCACCGAATGTTGATCTGCCTTTCTTTCGGTACCTTTTAGGGACCACCCACTGGTGGACCTCTGACGAAATTTAGCATGATTCTACATGTAGAATCGGTTTGCAAATTATGTCCGGCACTCTGTTCAGAGGTGGTAAGTACTCTTGGCTCGTGGATTCGAACTTTCGGTTACTGGCCCAATGCTCCAACCGTTAGGCTACCTACCGCCTATATGTTCCAGGGTAGTGAGGTCGGGTACCTCTTGTTGGCCATCTAGCTCAGAAGCAGCATAAAACATCTACAATTTACCAAACAAAACCAGTCTCCCAACTCTCCAACAGGCAAATGTATTGAAACAAACATCTACTCAAGCAATCACCTTGATTTGCATTTTGCCTTGGCTGAAGTTCCCTGGTGAGAGTGAAAATGACATTCCTCCATTCCCTTCATCAGTTCAAGGAAGTGCGAGTTAAGATTGTATAGTTACCTAACACAACAGCATCACACAGTGAGTCATTATCACTGTATAAAGTCCTTTCACTGTTTTTGAGCACAAGTCATTAGCCATCTCAGTGGGACAACCCAACTCCCTAACAGCCTCCAAATAGACCACAATCTGGTAACCTACATGTTAAATACACATGTAAGAACACCATCAAACACATTTCCCATCAAGTGTTCTCCCACAACCTTGTAATATAACCACCCCTGGAATGTCTCAGTGATTCCTAACCTTAGTGTGTGATTATATATATACACACACTGTTTTGTTAGTTGATCATCCCTCTTTACATCCCCACTCTCCCAACATAATCACACCATTCCCTTTACACCCCCCCCCCCCCCCCCCCCCCCCCCCATGACCATATACTATCCCAATAGCCTCATCGTCCCCTACCTCACCAAGCCGCCACACAATTCTCATATGGAAAATAAATATTGGCCATAAAGAATGTCCTTGTCTCTGTGAGGCCTCAACAGAAAAATAACAAGAATAAGCTTTCTGTTAAAGAATTGAGATTGGGGTCAAGGAGCGGTCAACAAACTTACTCTGTCAGACAAAGTTAAAAAAAGTTGTAAAAAATTAAATTAAATAAACTCACTCAGGTCCTGTCAAACTAGTTTGGGTACCTGCTTATTTCTGCATTCAAAACCCCTACTGCTGCTGCCTAAGACAATTTTGGCTGAACCAGAAGCACACTTGGCACCCAGACAACATTTAAACAGGATTTCAACAGTTTATCTGAACAGTTACAAAAATAGGTGCTTCACAGGGCTGGTGGAAACATGACTTCAGACAGAAAAAAATAGTTTGGAAATCTTAAAAACAATCCCAGTGAACCCTGGTGCAGTCACATTGAATCATTTGATAAAGTGAACTCCATAAATACAAGGTTCAGTGGGTTGGAGCGTTGGGGATTTCCTGGCTAGGGTTCAAAGTTCTTAAGTTCTTAACTTGTTTGTTCTCATGGCAACAGGTGGAGAAATCCATTCCATGTTTGTGGAACAGGATTGCAAACATCAGGGTGGCCGACAATAAAAGGACCAGAATCCTCTTCTCTGTTTATGTCCCCTTAAAATACCTATTCTTATAGGGACACATACATCCTAATGTGTAAACAAATGGTCTACTGTTGATATTAGACACAATCAAATATGTTGGCATATTGTTTCTTTTTTGTCACTTAGAAAAATCTAGAGTGGAGGACAATAAAAGTAATTTAGTATAAAAAAGTACAAAGGGTGAAAGATAAGTTATTTTCTTCCTCCTTTTACTTTATGCCTTTCTTTTCAGGCTGTTTTCTCTTTCTTTACATTCACTCTGGATAACGAGCTGGTGAGTGATGAGCCGGAGGGAAAATACAAATAGCCCTCTTTCAAATAGGAGATAGAGTGTGAAACATCGAAGGCCTCGTCAGCTCTCCCTCCCTCTTTTGGATCCCTCTCTCTGCACTGCACTTCCTCCCTCCAGCTCTGACCTCTTTATGCTCTTCTCTATCCCTGGCACCATCTCTTCCTCTCCTTTATTGATTGCAACCCATTCTCTATCTAAACCTTTCTCCCCTCCTCTTTACAGTATGTTAGAGAGAGCTTCTCCAGACAGTCCTAACAGGGTAGGCTCACTCCCACCCGTCCCCCATCACCCTCCCTCAGTGTGGACATGACCACAGTTCATCCTGGGAGTCAGTCCTCCATCTTGAATACTCTTCTGTTGGGCTGCGACCCTTTCCCTCGGACCCCTGAACCGCACGCACCACCATTGATCTCTGTCAGAGAAACGTAGGAGTTGTCCACGCGGCCGGGGTGGTGAGCCGCGGACCCCCGACATCTTGATCAGGTGACCCACCAGGCTGGCCAACAGCAGAGAGGTCAACAGGCCAGTGACGATGAGCCAGCGCTGCCTGAGGAGAGATGAGGGATGAGAAGAGAGAACAGGGGAGATGGGAAATGAAAAACGGCAGGCGCTAAGCATTGGAAGTAGTGCATTTGCGGCGTGGAGAGCGCTTGGAAAATTTACATACCCAATCCAAATCCAACCCACTTTTATTATCATAAGAGGATTCATTGATATGTTCCCCAAATAGGAACATTTGTAGGACAATGAGGGAAAATGGGAGGAGGAATTGAAGAGCAATAAGGGAGAGAAAGATGAGCAATGAATAAACAAACTTGAACCTCCCACTCCAATTGTGGAGAAAAACTCTCCATAGAGCACTTGGCAGAAACCATAGCAACTCAAAACAATCCCTCACTAGCGTATGAAAGGTAAGGGGTTAATAAATGCGTATGGGCCCCTGCACTGTTTGTCCATTCAAATATTAGAACATCAAACATAGCAGTGGACACACTGTTAGTCACACCATCGAGGCATAACATTACATATGATTAAATAACTATGAATTTCTGTCAGAGCCAAGCTGTGAAAAATAGCAAGGTTGTGTTTTGCACAATGTTCTTCTGCATTCATTTACAATAGGAGAGCGACGGAGGGATTCAAAGGAGGGAGCGTGGCTGTGCATACGAGGACGGCGGTTAGATTGATTTGTAGGTGGTTAACAGCAGGGAGGGGGTTCAGCTGATATGACCTTTGGAACTTACTCAGAGAGAAAAGGCTTGGATTTGTGTGTCTCCTCTCTCCATTTTGCAAACATCTGATTGGTAAGACAATGGCCAGCTGTGGAAACAGCAATTACAGAAACCACTCTCCATGTCTAAAGTCTCATCCTAACACACCACTATGATGCTCACAGTACCATACCAACTATAGATGGTCACTTCAGCTTCCTTGTTTGAATGCACTAGCTGTGACTCTCAGCTTAAATGGAGGACAGAGAAAATGACTAAAATGCAAATAGGATGTAAAAAAAAAAATAAAAAAAAAACAGCCATCAAAGTACAAATGCGACCATTTGTTATTCCTCAACATGGCCTCAAGCAAATACAAGCCACTTAACTTTTTACACAGTGTTGTGTTACAGCCTGAATTTTAAACAGATTACAATTAGATGGTTAATGGCCTTCAGACACAATTTCAAAGTGAAATTATGCTTCTTGAAATTGTTACAAATTAAAAATGAAAAGCTGAAATGTCTTGAGTCACTAAGTATTTGACCCCTTTGTTATGGGAAGCCTAAATAAGTTAGGTAGTAAACATTTGCTTAACAAGTCACATAAGTTGCATGGACTCACTCTGTGCAATAAGTGTTTAACATGAATTTTGATTGACTACCTCAACCCATACAGATAATTGGTCCCTCAGTTGAGCAGTGAATTTCAAACAGATTCACCCACAAAGACCGGAGAGGTTTTCCAATGCCTCGCAAAGGGCACGTATTGGTAGGTACATATTGAATATCTCGTTGAGCATGGTGAAGTTATCAGTTATACTTTGGATTGCGTATCAATACACCCAGTCTACAAATATACAGGTGCCTTCCTAAGTTACCGGAGAGGAAGGAAACCGCTAAGGAATTTCACCATGAGACCAATGGTGACTTTAAAACAGTTAAAGTTGAATGGCTCTGATAGGAGAAAACTGAGAATGGATCAACAACATTGTAGTTACTCCACAATACCAACCCAAATGACAGAGTGAAAAGGAAGCCTGTACAGAATAAAAAATATTCCAAAACATGCATCCTGTTTGCAACATGGCACTAAAGTAATCCTGCAGAAAATGTGGAAAAGCAATTAACTTTTGTATTGAATATAGTTATGTTTGGGGCAAATCCAATACAACACATTGAGCACCACTCCATTTAAGCATACTTGTGGCTGCATGAATTTATTGGTATGCTTGTAATAGTTAAGGACTGGGGGACTTTTTCAGGATAAAAAGCACAGGCAAAACCCTGCTTTCCACCAGACAATTTTCTTTCTCAAATATACAATGTCGGTCAAAAGTTTTAGAACTCCTACTCATTCAAGGGTTTTTCTTTATCTTTTTACTATTTTCTACATTGTAGAATAGTGAAGACATCAAAAGTATGAAGTAACACATACGGAATAATGTAGTAACCAAAAATAAGTGTTCATTCAAAATGTATTTTATATTTGAGATTCTTCAAAATAGCCACCCTTTGCCTTGACTGCCAAGAGCGCGCAAAGCTTTCTTTCAACCAGCGTCATGAGGTAGTCACCTGGAATGCATTTCAATTAACAGGCGTGCCTTGTTAAAATTTCATTTGTGGAATTTCTTTCCTTCTTAATGCATGAGCCAATCAGTTGTGTTGTGACAAGGGGGTATACAGAAGATAGCCCTATTTGGTAAAATACCAAGTCATATTATGGCAAGAACAGCTCAAATAAGCGAAGAGAAACGACAGTCCCATCATTACTTTAAGACATGAAGGTCAGTCAATATGGAAAATTTCAAGTGCAGTCGCAAAAACCGTCAAGCGCTATGAGGACTGCCACAGGAATGGAAGACCCAGAGTTACCTCTGCGCAGAGGATACATTCATTAGAGTTACCAGCCTCAGAAATTGAAGTCCGAATAAATACTTCAGAGTTAAAGTAACAGACATCTCAACATCAAGTGTTCTAAGGAGACTGTGAATCAGGGCTTCATGGTCAAATTGCTGCAAAGAAACCATTACTAAAAGGACACCAATAAGAAGAGAGACTTGCTTGGGCCATTAAACACGAGCAATGGACATTAGACTGGTGAAAATCTGTCCTTTGGTCTGGAGTCCAAATTGGATATTTTTGGTTCCACCCGCCGTGTCTTTGTGAAATGTGGTGTGGGTGAACGGACGATCTCTGCATGTGTATTTTACCACCGTAAAGCATGGGAGGTGGTGTTATTGTGCTTTGCTGGTGACACTGATTTATTTAGAATTCAAGACACACTTAACCAGCATGGCTACCACAGCGATACTCCATCCCATCTGGTTTGGGCTTAATGGGACTATCATTTGCTTTTCAACAGGACAATGACACAACACACCTCCAGGCGGTGTAAGGGCTATTTTACCAAGAAGGAGAGTGATGGAGTGCTGCATCAGATGATCTAGCCTCCACAATCCCCCAACCAAGTTGAGATTGTTGGGATGAGTCGGACCGCAGAGTGAAGGAAAAGCAGCCAACAAGTGCTCAGCATATGTGGGAACTCCTTCAAGACTATTGGAAAAGCAAGCTGTCAAGGCAAAGGGTGGCTATTTGAGGCATCTCTAATATATTGTGGTATGTGTGGCATTTTTGGTTACTACATGATTCCGTATGTGTTTTTTCATAGTTTATGTCTTCACTATTATTCTACAATGTAGAAAATAGTAAAAATAAGGAAAATCCTTGAATGAGTAGACGTTCTAAAACTTTTGACCGGTAGAGTGAGATATACATATTTTTTCAATTTAACTAGGCAAGTCAGTTAAGAACAAATTCTTATTTACAATGAAGGCCTACCCCGGCCAAACCAGTGAGCCAAGCTTAGAGACTAAGATGCTTCTACAAAGTATTGTCTCAGGTGTGAGTAAATTAAATATTTCTGTATTTAACAAAAACATTTTTGCAAAAATGTCTAAAAACAAGTTTTCACTTTGTCATTATGGGGGATTGTATGTAGATGGGTGACCCAAAAAATATATTCAATCCTGTTTGAAGTCAGGCTATAACAACAAAATATGGAATAAGTTAATGGGTATGAATACTTTCTGAAGGCACTGTACATTTACATACTAGTGTAAACAAGGAACATTGCAAACAAGCTATTAAGAAATTAAACTTGACATATACATATGTAGAGGACTGGGGATTTTTTTAGGGTTACTCTAGTTCATGACATACATCCCAACATGACCAGACTAAGCCCCCCACCTCTCTTTTACAGGGGTCTAAATATTTTAAACTCCTGCACGTGTGCTGTGAGTGGTAGCCAGGCAGTCAGTAGATGGTGAGGGCCAGTCAGCTCATCATCCTGATAAGGAGCACTGTAATCTAAGGTAAGACTTGAATATACTGTGCTGGGCTACATTGAGACTGAAAGGGGAGATCAACCTTAGAGGACATGGGATGAAGGACTGCGGGAGGGGGTGAGTTATAACACACGAGAAAGTGAGAGGGAATGAGTCAGTGTAGTGTTGCGTTGACATGTTCCAACCCCCACACATAAAAACACCACCAACATAGAACTAAAGTAAATAGCAGAGATAGTGTGATCCACTATCTCTGTGTGATGCACTGAGATAAACAATGTGGTGTGCTGAGGAGTGAGATTCCAGTCTGCACGTGCCTGTCATACCTCAGAGTTTAGGAGAGCTCATGAACACATCCCTGCCATGCCCTACATATGGACACAACCAGCAGAGTAAGGGAGGGGGGAGACCGACAGCGAGTGATTCGCAAACCTTCCATAACAAAGCCATCACCTACAGAGAAATTAACATGGAGTCCCCTAAGCAAGCTGGTCCAACACAATCAGACCCAATCACATGAGAAAACAAAAATAATTCCCAATGTGTCAAGTAATAAAAAAATAAAAAGCACAAACTAGAATGCTATTTGGCTCTAAACAGAGTACACAGCGGCAGAATACCTGACCACCGTGACTGACCCAAAATGAAGGAAAGCTTTGACTATGAGCATAGCCTTGCTATTGAGAAAGACCGCCGTAGACAGACCTGGCTCTCAAGAGAAGACAGGCTATGTGCACATTTTCCACAAAATGAGGTGGAAACTCAGCTGCACTTCCAAACCTCCTGCCAAATGTATGACCATAGAGACACATATTTCCCACAGATTACACAGACAAACCAAAAATGTGAAAACAAATCCAATTTTGATAAACTCTTAAATCTATTGGGTGAAATTCCAGTGTGCCATCACAGCAGCAAGATTTGTGACCCGTTTCCACAAGAAAAGGGCAACCAGTAAAGAACGAACACCATTGTAAATACAACCCATATTTAAATTTTCCCTTTTGTACTTTACCAAATTTGCACATCGTTACAACTGTATATAGCCATATGACATTTGAAATGTCTATTCCTTTGGAACTTTTGAGAGTGTAATGTTTATTGTTGTTTTTTTTATGATCTATTTCACTTTCTTTGGCAATGTTAACATGTTTCCCATGCCAATAAAGCCCTTTGAATTGAGAAAGTAAGGCCAACAAGTAACGAACAAGGAGGGAGGTAAAATGACAGACAGGAACAAGAGAGGGGAAGAGATGAAATGAGGTAATACATGGAAGGGAAATTAGTCTGGGTGTGCTGGGAGAGTTGAGATCATCTCAGAGATAAACCTTCCTGATTTGTACTACAATGACAAAACATAACACTAGACACACAGGACGACTACATTAGGGCGGTACATCCTGTCTAAACACAAACTCACCACGAAGTGGAAGTAGTATGAATGGCCTGACTTCTGCAGAGGCCGTATCTCTGTTAATACTGCATGGCCAATGCAGACTTCGGATTGACCACGAAGCGCCCAGATGCGCTTCTCTCTCCAGAATGCGCTCTCCGAAAATTTGTGCACATTCATTGTTTCATAACTTCATTGTCTGAATCGTTTGTGTTTGATTGTTAGTGTATATCAATTCCCCATTACATATATCACCATTAGTACATTTGCCATTAATTCCTAATCTACAATGGTTGTTCGGTTACGGTCATTTCTGTTATTGCATTCAATATATTATTCAATTTAGCGTTCTCATTGTCAGAGTGGACACATTTTTTGCAGAGCGCACAACCTACGCAACACTTGTGAGGAACAAGTTTTGGTTTATTTCAACCCATTTACGAGTTTTGTCAATTCAATTCAGTCACTGTCTTTTGTTTGGAGCGCTCCTGTCAATGTTGAGTAAGGACGCGCACCTGATTACGTTTAGAAGTAGACCTATAGGCTACCTGGCCTGCTGACAACTTTAAGCATATAAATGTGCCCATTTGGGGATCTGATAGTGTTTCCGATTGGTTTAACCACCACTAACAAGCTGTGGAGCTTCTCAAAGTAATGTTTTCACCTCAAACAAGCAACAAAGTATTTTTACATCCATTGAGAATGACAATTGTTCCACAATTTGAAAAATCTTTCCAGCTCTATCCCTTCTGAATACCACTCAGTGTGAATGGAAAAATGTCATGCTCTGATCCAGTGGAAACGTCATTGAATAGGCCTACCCGATTACTTCTCATCAGTGGTCGACTTCGACTAAAATGGGTCCTGGTCTCATTCTGGGTGCTGGTACTGTTAATATTTAGGTGCAGAAGCTCCACAATACTTTTGAGCTAATATTCTATAAGAGGAACAGGAGCTCAAGCAGTAGAACATTTGAGGTGTCGGTACTCAGCTCTAGTGAGCTCCTGCCCAAGTCAAGCACTGCTTCTTATCACTTGCACAAATAGCCTACAGCTGTGTCTGTCCCGAGCTCACAGGAGCCGGAAACAGAGGGCCCAGAATATTTTATACAATGTTGCAAGTTTGCTAGAGCAAGCTTCAGACCAGACCCAAAAAGCCATCAGGAGAGGGATGGTTGGGTCAGGTTAAGGTTTTTTCTTCTGGTTATCTAGATCTCTAGCTCCCGCCAGAGTCATTTGTCTTTTATTTAATCAAACAGTGAGTTTAAAGTGTCAGACAAGCTCAACGCATACAGTTGATTTGATCAAAATACATAGGATGTGTCTATATGGAAAAATACACTTTTATAAATTTCGAACCAATCGATTGGTCAAAAGTACAGACAAAGTCAGTCAAACAATATTTTTGGTTGTTGTTGGGGACAGCCCTAGACTACATACAGCCAACTGAAACATATCCTGAATGTTTGTACCATGTAATGATGGGGAACCAATAAAACAAACAACTCATATTTGGGAGAAAACCTATGCTAGCAGGCTTTGAATGAAGTGGTCCACATAATGTACAAGACACTTTACAGGATGACAACTATGAAACTATTAGTACTCATTAGAGATTGAGGCGCAGACATCATGAAGAGGCTTGTAAACCTCTATGCAGTATGTTGTGATCCATTTAGTTACTGCAACTACTAGTGCTCAGAGCAGGCGCGGGTGTTACGGGTGGTCCCATGTATGCGGTGGTTCTTCTCTCCCTGGAACAGGGCGTTGCAGCTTCCTGTGACCGGGTCACATGGGCACATGTCCTTGCACTGGCACTCCTGCCCACAGTCCAGCCCGTACAAACCCAGGGGATACTCTGAGGGGAACACAGGAAGGGATGTAAGAGACACCAAGGAAACAGGATGAGATGTCACTGGAAAATACAATAAAGCTTTAAAGTTAAGAAACTTCCTTCCTGAAAACCACTGCTCTAGCGTGCAACATCAGGGGTCAGTACCAATGTTTTGGTTTCCTAGACCTTAGGGATTTGAAGATACTGTTCACAATATGTAATTGTCACATATATAAACAAGTTCATAATACATGGGAACTACAGCATTGATGTACATGAAGAGTGAAAAGGCTCTGACAGACAATAAGACTACAACAATAGCTTAATTTAATCTCCAAAGCAAAAGGTATTCAGTCCAGGATTTGGGCATCAGAGGACCAAGGAAGTGATGTAACGTAGGCTTAGCATATTAGGGCTAATGCGTTCCAGCTGTTCATTCAGAGATTTGGAGAGAGACTATTGGCAGAAGTCGTACAGAGAGGGAATGTTCTAGTCGGACCACTGGGAAAGCTTTGGTTGATCACCGTTATCCTTGTGAGACTGGGAATAAGGCATAACATTGGAAGTGCTCCAAGGTGCTATTATTGAAACAGGTGAGGGAATGTCGGGGAATGGGAAAGAGAAATTAGAGATTGAGAGGGGATTACGAATTTGCTTTGGAGGATCATAAAAGGTTGTTAGTTGTACACCAATCAAGCAGGGTTACACACTTATCCTGCCACACTACTATAGCAGTACACACACCCATGTATAAACACACCTTGTTCACAGGATTCGCCATGGAAACCAATGGGGCAGCTGCAGCCATCGTGAACAGTGTCACACGAGCCCCCGTTAGTGCAGCTGTCACCATAGAAACCCAAATCACACACTTAGAGATAAAATAAGTTAAGACACAAGTAAGCTGTTATCGGTGGACGGTCAGATACTGTAGATTTTGGAGGGAGTATTACAGGATATGAGGACATGACCTCACTGTATACAGTATTAGGGTAGGATACAGGTTTGGTCAGGAAAGTAAGGAGTGATTTATAGGACCATGGGGTTGGGAGAGGGTGCAGTGAGTGAAAGAAAATGTGAGGGCTAGGAGGTGTTAAAGTACTGCACTGGAATGTGGAAGTTATAACTACCAACCGTAATTGCCAAAGCTCGACAGAGCACATTCTTCACAAATCATAGGGTCCTGGGGACAAGCAAAATGGTTCACACCAGGAGAAATTACAGACTTGTTGTGTAAACAAACCAAGCCAGAGAGAGAGAGAGAGAGAGAGGCTGATTACCTTGGCTGCAGTTCTCCCCTCTCCATCCAGCATCACACGCACAACCATCTGCACCAGGAGAGAGATGAGATAAGAAAGAGGAGAAGGAATAGATAAAGAGGCAAGAGTCATTTCATTGTGACCTCAGAGCTTGTTCAGAACTCAAGAGAGAACAACTGTACCCACTCCTCACCAGTCATCACTCACCCTGTGTACAGACACCGTGGGCACCGCAGGCGGGCAGGTGGCACACCAGGGTGTCACAGCCAGTCCCACTCCAGCCATTGGCAGTGCCCATCGATGCACATCCCGTGCCCGCTGCAGTCCTCAGGCTGGCACTGGGGCTGGTGGACACACAGGATGGTGGAGACCCGCCGAGGGCAGCGCCACATGGGGTCTGAGACACTGAAGGAGGAAATAGACGAGATGGGGAGCGTGGAGAAAGAAAGCAGGTGAGAGAATGAATATCATGAATAGAAATTGCAGTGTGTCAAACAGCAACATTTGACTAAAATAAAAGCCACAAAAAGCAGCTACATAAGCCTTGTAATGTTATTGCAATGAACATGTGACCTAAGCTTTCTGTTTGGCTTACCAGTGGTCCGAGGGGTAGCTGGCCAATGAGCCGTTTGCCATGTAAGTGGAGGAACCATCCCCATCCAGGTTGATGGCATTGATGACCCCCTGACCTTTCAGAAAATCTGCCACCTCCCAAAGGGTCATGCTAGAGAGAGGAGAAAACAGTTGGTACAACAACACTAGTAGTACAGTACCATAAGGCCATATAGGAGAAAGGTGCATGCATTTAATGCAAAACAAATCCATAAGGATTTCTGAAGCAATGTCGATTGTGTGAAAAATAAGGTAAATTCATTGGAGGTCAGTGGTTGGTCTGATATGCACCGAGAGACTGTGCTGACTAGATACGATTTATTGACTTTATATGGCCTATTGAGTGGAGAGGCCATGGACATGAACAGACATGTCCCCTTGTGGTCTTTTCAAAGCCATTTCTTTAACAAACTCATGAATCTCTAGGTCAATGAGGTCATTTGTTCATTGCACCGGTGCAGAGAAAGTCAGATCAATAGAATTGATCAGAGCCTTATTACTTAGCCCCATCTCCTTTCATATGCCTAAATGGCCCCACTTCTGCCTATCAAACCTGCATTGTCTAACCTGCATTGTTTCACTTTGACCACCCATTTTCTCTCCCTCCCACTGTATTCCCTTTGTCTCCCACAATACTCTTTCCACTTCTTCTCCCTCAACCAGTTACACCGGTATTATTTTCCACCCTTTTTATCTTTTTTCTCCCCCCCCTATCTCATCTCTTTTCCATTTTTTACCCGCTGCGGCCCGTCTATGTGGAACAGGATCAGTTTCCCCTCATCGTGACCAACCGCTGTCCTGGCCGACACCACATCCACAAAATGGCGGAATGTCCCTGCGGAATCAAATGCATGAAAATGTAATTGAAGCATTCTGGCTGAATTTGATAGAATACATCATTGTTGTTTTTACTTAACCAGAACGGGCAAACAGTGTTTCACCATACGCATTTGTGAATTGTGCCAAATGCAATTTCTCTTCCTATTTCTAAATGTATTTTTTGTGTATTATGACAACTCCGTTTTAAATGGCCATGTTATATGAGTGATGTGAAGCCAAAAACAGATTTCTCCATCAAGTCTAGGACAAAGTTATCGCTAAGTGTTGACGTAAGGCAAGTCCTGCTTTTTATTTCATTACATTACATTACATTTTACATTACATTACATTTCCTAATCTAATGGTTGAGCAAGCCGATGCTAGATCTGCACTTAATGGGAGACTTTACCTAAAGTAATATTAAAAGGTGTCAATACTAACTAACTACATATCTCTAGCATTTTAAGTAAGTATGGCTAAATTGAAGACATCCTCAGTATCGACCTGTCTCCTGTCATACTCAGCATCTATGCTCTGGTTAATGTAGACCTGGCTGTCTCAGAGGAGCCACACCACCTCACTGACCAACTGCACAAAGGGGTTGGCCTCATCCAGCACGTCCTCCTCAGAGAGAACTTGAGAGAAAGAAGTAGAGAAACAGGGATGTAAAGAGGGAAAATCAGAGACAAAAATTAGGAAAAAGTAAATAACATCAATCAGTGCTATCTCAAGAAAGGAATAACCAACTGTGGGACAATGTGCTCATGAGAGCACATACTTCAATACTCATGTTAAAAAGGGTACATTCAGCAATCTAGTAAGATAAAACATGTCTGAGGCAGCCAAAACTCAAGTGCATCCTAAATCTCTGTACACATCAGTATTTTCACCTGGCTAGCTTTGTTGGCTTCCACAAGAAATGTTTGTACTTCAGTTTGTGACAGTTAAATATCTTAGTGTTGACAGCCCTCAGGCTCTGGTCTATGAAAAATCTATGGGGGGGGATGAGATGTGGGCGCACATTGAATGCTTTGGTGAGTCTGCCCATACAATATTACATCCGCCACGCCACAACAACCAAGCAGCCGTCTGTTCCAGGTGGCTGGTTTTATTGGTTTAGGGACCACTGCTTTTTTCACTGCTCTTATTTTTCCCATCAAACTTGCATGAACGTAAACACCCTTATCTTGGAAACAGGAACATTCCAAGGTAGAGCCATTACTCTACATGGAATGACTGACAGGTCAACACAACACTTCTCCAGGGAACAGGGAGTACCGTTCTAATCTAATTGGTTATGTTCCAAAGTAGACGTCATATTACGCGATAGGGTTATTGTGGCGCGTGCGTTTGTTGTTTTCGTTGGGTGGCTTCATTTGGACATCGAGGTTTGGCTAGGGCAAGGTCATTAAAGTTTCATACGGAGAAACAAAGAAGCATTGCTGTTACGGAGATAAGACTTGCGATAATTTAGAATGAGTAATAATCTTAGAATATAAAAGGCCTTTGTGTTTGAGCAAATAAACATAAGAACTTCATATTCTATGATAACAGGATCAGTGTTCCACAACCTCAACTACAAGCCTTGACAGCATTTGTCTAGAAAAAGTAATGAAGTGCGAATTTATGTTATAAATTACACATTACAACCACAAATGGAGCTCAAATTGAATACAGAGAGAGATTGAGAAGGACATTTTACCCAAAAACAAGTGTACCGTCCCTCCTGATGCCAAACTGGGCATTCTGCACCCCTCCGCTGTCCCTCACTTTCACCCCGTCACTGACTACATTCCCCAGTCCTAGTACCAAAGAACCCTCCATTCTGGGCATAGAGACACCAGGTGGCTTTAGCCGTTTCCTCCACCGCCTCCCGCTGGTTCACCCCGCACCCCCCCGGCCCTCCAAGCTCCAGCACAGACACTGTCCTCAGTGGGTCGTAGACCACTGTAATGTGACCTGTGGCAAGGAGGAAATCATGTCTTATATATACACACCCACCAAACAAATTAACAGAATTTCACTTGACAAAAGCCTAATATTGTAAGGGTATGGTGTTTAAAACTGTTGAATAGATATGGAAACAAAAAAGACCACATTTTGCCATAAAGATTTCAAATGGGGCAATTTTAGGGGTATTTTCAAAATGTATATTTCCTCCACTGACATGTGACCCATCGGGTTGTGCCAGGGACGTCAGAGACGAAGACTTTGGACTCAGCCGCGGGCACCCCAGTGTGGTTGCTGGCGGGCCAGGTCTGGTGGGCGACGTTGCCATGGACAACGGGCTGGCAGTCTCGGACATGACGGTGGGAGTGTGAGGGTCCATGGCTATGGCCGTAGGAGTATGGAGATAGGTCATCGTCCAATGAGGGACTGAAGAGCAAATACCCGGTTGTTTCAACTTTATTCACTCATGATACACTTATCCTGAGCCCTGAATTCATATTGCATATTACGTTAAGCAAAATAGACAAACTGCATTCAAAGAAATCAAGATCTGCAGCAAAACTGTTTAGAACTTTTTTCTTTAAAGTAAAAGCACCTGTCACACATTTGAGTTATGTCCAAAAACACTTTAATCTCACAAACAATTGACTTATTATCAGTGGGTCACAATGTGTCCATATATTGTTGGTCATGTGAAGAAAAAAATAAGAAAAAGCCTTGGGCCACTTCAGACCATCCTTGGTACATCAACGCTTATGTCACCCCATTGAATTTTAAATGGTTAAGATAAGGGTTAATAAAGACACACTATGCAGAAATAACACCTTATTTGATTTTAAGTAATAATGATTTCAGTTTAAGTAATACAACAAGCAAGTATAGTATCATCATACCATTTAAACCGCTGTGAAACATATTTTCCATAACCAGAAATATTGTATTTTTAGCCGTTTGAAGCTTGGTGTACAAAACTGAAAGTAAAAGACGTAAAAATTTAACTTTAAAACAGAAAGCATATAAATAGACCACATCTCCTGCTTCGTAAACTTGCTTCTCAATGAGAAAAGGTCTTCTATGCCATTAGACAACATATGACAGCTTATGCTACTTGATAAGATGAGAGAAATGCTGGAGAGGTTGTAGTAACAAAGTAAAGACAGGGTCTGTAAAACCAGACAAACTTGGGTTGAGAATTGATTACTAGGATTTGATTTACATAATTTGAGATACAAGCACAGCACTATCCAACACTGCTCTCTAGTGTTAATGAAATGCAACTGCCGGAACCTTCAAGACGAGTTGTGCTTAAATGCTGAGAAGAAACATCTCTGCCTCAATGAAATTACATGTGTACTTTAGATTTGTAATTTAGATAATATACATTTTGTAAAGAATAGGGGATGAGTTATTTCATGCATAAAAAAATGCTCATATTTCACATTAGCAATGATAAGTACAATGTACAGTTGAAGTCGGAAGTTTACATACACCTTAGCCAAATACATTTAAACTCAGTTTCAAGATTCCTGACATTTAATACTAGTAAAAATCCCCTGTCTTAGGTCAGTTAGGATCACCACCTTATTTTAAAAATGTGAAATGTCAGAATAATAGTAGGGAGAATTAATTATTTCAGCTTTTATTTCTTTCATCACATTCCCAGTGGGTCAGAAGTTTACATACACTCAATTAGTATTTGGTAGCATTGCCTTTAAATTGTTTAACTTGGGTCAAACGTTTTGGGTAGCCTTCCACAAGCTTCCCACAATAAGTTGGGTGAATTTTGGCCCATTCCTCCTGACAGAGCTGATGTAACCGAGTCAGGTTTGTAGGCCTCCTTGCTCGCACACGCTTTTTCAGTTCTCCCCACAAATTTTATATAGGATTGAGGTCAGGGCTTTGTGATGGCCACTCCAATACCTTGACCTTGTTGTCCTTAAGCCATTTTGCCACAACTTTGGAAGTATGCTTGGGGTCATTGTTCATTTGGAAGATCCATTTGCACCCAAGCTTTAACTTCCTGACTGATGTCTTGAGATGTTGCTTCAATATATCCAGATAAATTTTACTCCCTCATGATGCCATCTATTTTGTGAAGTGCACCAGTCCCTCCTGCAGCAAAGCACCCCCACACCATGATGCTGCAACCCCTGTGCTTCACGGTTGGGATGGTGTTCTTTGGCTTGCAAGCCTCCCCCTTCTTCCTCCAAACATAACGATGGTCATTATGGCCAAACGGTTCTATTTTTGTTTCATCAGACCATAGGATATTTCTCCAAAAAGTACAATCTTTGTACCCATGTAAAGTTGCAAACCGTATTCTGGCTTTTTCATGCGGTGTTTTTACGGCTTCCTCCTTGCTGAGTGGTTATGTCGATATAGGACTCGTTTTACTGTGGATATAGATACTTTTGTACCTGTTTCCTCCAGCATCTTCACAAGGTCCCTCGCTGTTGTTCTGGGATTGATTTGCAATTTTTGCACCAAAGTAAGTTCACCTCTAGGAGACAGAACGCATCTCCTTCCTGAGCGGTATGACAGCTGCGTGGTCCCATGGTGTTTATACTTGACTACTATTGTTTGTAGAGATGATTTTGGTACCTTGTGGAGGTCTACAATTTTTTTCTGAGGTCTTGGCTGAATTCTTTTGATTTTCCCATGATGTCAAGCAAAGAGTTTGAAGTTAGGCCTTGAAATACAGCCACAGGTACACCTCCAATTGACTCAAATGATGTCAATTAGCCTATCAGAAGCTTCTAAAGCCATGACAGTATTTTCTGGAATTTTCCAAGCTGTTTAAAGGCACAGTCAATTTAGTGTATGTAAACTTCTGACCCACTGGAATTGTGATAGTGAATAAGTGAAATAATCTGTCTGTAAAAAATTGTTGGAAAAATTACTTGTGTCATGCACAAAGTAGATGTCCTAACAGACTTGCCAAAACTAGTGTGTTAACAAGAAATTTGTGGAGTGGTTGAAAAACGAGTTTTAATGACTCCAACCTAAGTGTTTGTAAACTTTCTGACTTCAACTGTATATGTTTATTTCAGATAGCGTCACTGCAAGCTGAGGACCTAAGTGTACGAAAGACTTCTTCACTTGACTGAACATGTTTACGTTAAATAGCCTATTCACACAGCCTAGTATAGTCACACAGGGACAACTCTGTTGTCAGAGACAATAATGACTTTGCTCTTTACTGCTGCCACTGCACTAGATAAACATAAATCAAGCAACTGCCTGGCTTTAACTGATCAAATTATTAGTGAGTTTATTAATTTCCAAAACCTGGCAGAACATAGTCAGGGAATACTAATTTACCCTGATGCATTTTACTCAATACATTTTCATACTGGTCACCATTGGAAATAGAACCTACAACCATGACATTGCAAGCTCCATACTACCAACTGAGCTACACCGGACTACCACGTCAGATGGGTGCTGTGTCCTTGTCACAGGCTGTCCTAACAAGATTCCTGTCTGCCTCCTTGAGACAGCAGCACAAACAATATAGTTAGCGAGCAGGCTAGCTCTTGTTAACTTCTGAGTCTGATTGTAAAAGTTTTGCTACCGAGCTAGAAACGACGGCCCTTACCCAATATTGTTGCACTCTGACAGCCAAATACCATGCCATATCAGGACCAATGCAAAGTGACAATTAATTGAAACTGTTGCCATATGATAGAATCGACATTGAAACTGTGTAACTGCCTCACTCTACTTGTCCCCTTATATATGACGTTGTCCAAGACAAGAGCACGTCAAGTTCTGTTTACTTTGCCTGCTGCAAAGGTCTACTATAAATGACACTCTGAAATGTACAGTTGTAGCTGCTACATATTGTTCGCTAAATTACCAATAATTATCTTCCTTGAGATAAATACTTTACCTAAAACGAGTGTTCTGTATTTAAAAATACAACATAAAGCGGAACACATAAAATAGGGAGGAATACTTTTGTTGTGACACAAGGTAAGGGTGAAAGTTGAAGGGTATGTTGTCAACATGGCATCTGGCATTAGTGCAAAGCATGGATTATTAACCACAAAATGTTCGGTGTTTCACTCACTCCAAAGAAATATATTGCCACACGCTATTTGTATTCAACGACCTACCGAAGTAAAATGTATACGAGCTTCAACAAACTCTACTGCAGAATCTCAGCATAACGAAAAGTACTGTATCGATATTGTGAGGTAAGCAAGCCAGCTTGCTAGCTAGCTAGCTAGCTAAATATGGCTAAATGGTATGATTACCAAGCATCCTTCTATGCACAAATTGCATGGGCCCCTCTCTGACTGGCTACATTGTACCCATAGTTGCATGGTTGGGTTCAATTCCTGTTAATTTAGAAAGTAAACCAAATACATAAAAATTCCAATTGTTCCTCGTTGAAATGCATTGAAGAGAATTGGAATGTCAGTGCATATACTGAATTGAAATGGAATTGACCCCAACCCTGGCCAGTTATTTGTTTTTGTTACATGTGTTACTGCATCCAATGTTTTCATTGTGAAGAAGTTTGTCCACAAATAGCATTACACTTGACTTGTTTCAATTAACTTGCCTGTGTCCACTGCCTTGTTTCCCCAGGTCTCGGGACTATGACGGTTTTGTGTCCTCCCTGCTTCTCCCTGAGGATGCCCGGCGCTCCTCACTGGCCCTGAGGGCCTTCAATGTCGAGCTGGCTCAGGCAGGTATTCCAGAAAGTTCAGCCCTGAGTGCCTTCAGAAAGTATTCATACCCCTTGACTTGTTCCACATTTTGTGTTACAACCTTAATTCAAAATGGATAATTATATTTTTATTTTTTTCTCTCACCCATCTGTACACAATACTGCATAATGACAAAGTGAAGACATTTTTGCAAAAGTATTTAAAATTAAATACAGAAATATCTCATTTACGTAAGTATTCACACCCCTGAGTCAATACTTTGTAGAAGCACCTTTGGCAGCAATTACAACTGTGAGTCTTTCTGGGTAAGTCTCTTAAGAGCGTTGAACACCTGGATTGTGTAACATTGGCCATTTATTCTTTTCAAAATTCTTCACGCTCTGTTAAATTGGTTGTTGATCATTGCTAGACAACCCCTTTCAGGTCTTGCCATATATTTTCAAGCAGTTTTAAGTCAAAACTGTAACTCGACACTCAGGAACATTTCACCGTCTTCTTGGTAAGCAACTCCAGTGTAGATTTAACCTTGTGTTTTAGGTTATTTTCCTGCTGAAAGGTGAATTTGTCTTCCACTGTCTGTTGGAAAGCAGACTGAACCAGGTTTTCCTCTAGGATTTTGCCTGTGCTTAGCTCTATTCCATTTATTTTTATTCCCAAAAACTCCGTAGTCCTTGCCAATGACAAGCAAACCCATAACATGACACAGCCATCACCATGCTTGAAAATAGGACGAGTGGTACTCATTGATGTGTTGTGTTGGATATCCCCAAACATAATGCTTTTTATTCAGGACATAAAGTTAATTTCTTTGCCACATTTTTGCAGTTTTACTTTGGTGCCTTATTGCAAACATGATGCATGTTTTGGAATATGTGTTCTGTACAGGTGTCCTTCTTTTCACTCTGTCAATTAGGTTAGTATTGTGGAATAACTACAATGTTGATCCATCCTCCGTTTTCTCTTATCACAGCCATTAAACTCTAACTGTTTTAGTCACCATTGGCCTCATGGTGAAATCCCTGAGCGGTTTCCTTCCTTTCCGGCAACTGAGTTAGGAATGACGCCTGTATATTTTTGTTGTTGTTGCCATCTACCAATAGGTGCCCTTTGCGAGGCATTGGAAGACCTCCCTGGTCTTTGTGGTTGAATCTTTGTTTGGAATTCACTGCTCGACTGAGGGACCTTACAGATAATTGTATGTGTGGGGTACAGAGATGAAGTAGTCATTCAAAAATCATATTAAACTATTATTGCACACAGATTGAGTCCATGCAACTTATTATGTGACTAGATTATTACATCTTTAATCCTGAATTTATTTTGGCTTGTCATAACAAATGGATTGAATGCTTATTGACTCAATACATTTCAGGTTTTATTTTTGATTAATTTGTAAACATTTATAAAAACAATTCCACTTTGACATCATGGGTTATTGTGTATAAGCCAGTGACATAAAAAAATCGCAATTTAATCCATTTTAAATTCAAGCAGTAACACAAAATGTGTAAAGAGTTGAGGGGTGTCAATACTTTCTGAAGGCACTGTATGAATATGTATATGCATTTATTGGAAATTATGATACTATAATCCTCAATGGGGTGGTCATATGTCCAATACATGTCCAGAGCTAAGTGTTGATGTTCAGGCATCCTGCTATTGAAGGTAATGCTGTTATGTCTAGAATAATACATCAACCTATAGACCTAGATATGAACAAGGATAACAGTGAGGGAATGGTCTAGTAAAGCGAGACATTTTTCATGCAAATCTGTATGCCTAACAGTTTAAACTCATTCAATGAAGATGTCTTCTGAAAGGAATTGAGAAAACCCTCGCTTTTTGTTTCTCTCCAAGGTGAAGGACTCTGTTTCCCAGAAGACCATAGGTCTGATGCGGATGCAGTTCTGGAAGACTACAGTGGAGGAAATATACAGGGACGACCCCCCAGTGCAGCCTGTCAGTGCAGAACTATGGAGGGTCAGTCTGGAGTAGACATCTTCTGTTTTTATTTTCATTAATACATCTGCAGGCTATCACAGTCTACAGTATATTGTTTGGGCTTTGCATACCATTAAACATAGCTTTTCCAATGCATTTGATATGTACTGTTTTAAACATCTTCAAATATCTCCTTTTGCAGGCGGTGAAGAAACACTACCTGACAAAGAGGTGGATGCTTAGGATAATCTCTGAGAGAGTAAGCAAATGTTGCATTTTAGGTCATGGATTTGGGTGGATTCAATTCTAGTTCTGTTTCATTTATTTGAAGTATGTCTCTACTGTTGCCAACAGGAGAAAGACATGGAAGACAGAGCTTATAGAAACCTCCAGGAGTTGGAGGCCTATTCAGAGAATACCCAGTCCTCACTACTGTACCTTCTTCTGGAGAGTTTAGGTGAGCAGGTTTATGTGTGTTTTGTGCTTGACTCCACTGACTGAAGAGAGTGTCCAGCATGTGCATTGTTCTGTTCCCGAGGGGTGGGGGAAACATCTAATTTATATTCACAATTAACTTCCCAGTGTTCAAGTACCTCTTAGAAATGTTGAGAATCGTGCTTGCAAATGCAGCACATTGACTAAATTGAGAAAGATGAGAATTACAGCCAGCGAATGGAACATTGCCGGGAACTTTGTAATTGTGTCTTGTCTAATGATACCATGTCCGCCTGGCGTTGCAGAGCTCTTCGTGCATAATTGCACAATGGAAATGCCATCAGAATGAATCAATATAGCCACTGATCTTCTGTAGATTTTTGCTGAAAGGCTGGACAACAGAAATGACCCATTTCCACTCTACATTAAACACATTCTGAATAGATTCCATAGAGCCAAAGAAATGGATGACTATGACTCTGCTCCTTCCCTGACAGGAACAGTCACATTATACTGTGGATGTACTGTGCATTCGGAAAGTTTTCAGACCCCTTGACTTTTTCCACATTTTGTTACGTTACAGCCTTGTTTTAAAATGGATGAAATAAAACATTTTCCTCATCAATCTACACACAATACTTTTAATGACAAAGTGAAAACAGGTTTTTAGAATTGTTTGCTCATTTGTTAAAAATAAAAAACAAATACCATATTTACATAAGTACAGACCCTTTGCTATGAGACTTGGAATTGAGCTCAAGTGCATCCTGTTTCCAATAATCATCCTTGAGATGTTTCTATAACTTGGTTGGAGTCCACCTGTGGTAAATTAAATTGATTGGACATGATTTGGAAAGGCACACACCTGTCTATATAAGGTCCCACAGTTGACCGGGCATGTCAGAGCGAAAACCAAGCCATGAGGTCGAAGGAATTGTCTGTAGAGCTCCGAGACAGGATTGTGTTGAGGCACAGATCTGGGGAAGGGTACCAACACATTTCTGCAGCATTGAAGGTCCCCAAGAACACAGTGGCCTCCATCATTCTTAAATGGAAGAAGTTTGGAACCACCAAGACTCTTCCTAGAGCTGGCCGCCCAGCCAAACTGAGCAAATAGAAATGGGGGAGGAGGGCCTTCGTTAGGGAGGTGATCAAGAACCAGAGGGTCACTCTAACAGAGCTCCAGAGCTCCTCTGTGGAAATTGGAGAACCTTCCAGAAGGACAACCATCTCTGCAACACTCCACCAATCAGGCCTTTGTGGTAGAGGGGCCAGATGGAAGCCACTCCTCAGTACAAGGAACATGACAGCCCGCTTGGAGTTTGCCAAAAGGCACCTAAAGTACTCTGACCATGAGAAACAAGATTCTCTTGTCAGATGAAACCAAGGTTGTACTCTTTGGCCTGAATGCCAAGCATCACATCTGGAGGAAACCAGGCACCATCCCTACGGTGAAGCATGGTGGTGGCAGCATCATGTTGTGGGGGTGTTTTTCAGGAGCAGGAACTGGGAGACTAGTTAGGATTGAGGGAAAGACGAGCAGAGCAAAGTACAGAGAGATCCTTGATGAAAACCTGCTCCAGTGTACTCAGGACCTCAGACTGGTGAAAGTTCAACTTCCTACAGGACAACGACCCTAAGCACACAGCTGAGACAATGCAGGAGTGGCTTCGGGACAAGTCTCTGAATGTCCTTGACTAGCCCAGCCAGAGCCCGGACTTGAACCCGTGTCGAACATCTCTGGAGAGACGCTCCACATCCAACCTGACAGAGCTTGAGAGGATCTACAGAGAAGAATGGGAGAAACTCCCCAAATACCGGTGTGTCAAGCTTGTAGTGTCATACCCAAGAAGACTCGAGGCTGTGATCGGTGCCAAAGGTGCTTCAACAAAGTACTGAGTAAAGGGTCTGAATACATGTAATATTTACGTTTTTTTATTTTTAATATATTTGCAAATATTTCTAAAAAACTGTTTTTGATTTGTCAGTATGGGGTATTGTGTGTAAATTGAGGGGGGGGAAACTATTTAAATAATTTAATAATAAAGCTGTAACGTAACAAAATGTGAAAAAAGTCAAGGGGTCTGTATACTTTCCCGAATGCACTGTATACAAAATAATGATTACTTGAACATGCAGATTGTTTTATGAGAGGAAGACTTAGAAGCTGGTCAAGCTGTATTCACTTGAGCGATTAATTAAGTGGCATCATTTCTGCATTTCAAATACCTGGATTTCTGTGAATCGTTCACATTTTCTCTTGTGGAATGTCATTATTTTGCCCCCCTCTGCGAAGGAACCTGTCACACTTGTTCCAGTCTAATTGACTAGAAGAGATGTCTGACTCAAAGCCTCAACCTATTTCAAGTACAGGGCACTCAGCATGAAAGCATTTCCCAGTTCTTAATATCCAAGCGGTTGTGCATCATTGTTGTGATAAATAATGTATACAAGAGAACAGTGTCTGCTTATGGTTTTAGCATGGTCCTAGTCAATCAAAACGGTAACTAGGTTTCTGAGGTAAACTAGAAGACAAATTATTCTTGTACCTAGACAGCGCATGTTTAATTCAATAGAGTTTATTTATTTGTTTTAAAAGTGGTGCAATGTTTTAACTTTGAGTTATTTTCTGTCTTCCCTGATTCCCTTTGTGTGTGTGTGTTTGTCCAGGTGTGAAAGATGTCCATGCTGATCATGCTGCCAGCCACATTGGTAAGGCCCAGGGGATTGTGACGTGCCTAAGAGCCACGCCCTACCACAGCAGCAGACGCAAAGTCTACCTACCTATGGACATCTGCATGCTGGTGAGTGACCATATCTGCAGCAGAGGTATCAAAATGATGACTTTCCTGCTGGTGACGTTTCGTACAGATGGATGCCATACTGCCATTCCAGATACACACACACACACACACACACACACACACACACACACACACACACACACACACACACACACACACACAGGCCTTTATGTGACATTATATTCCTGCTAGACCGGTTTGTCATTATCAACACAGTGAGGGAGTGTGTCACTACTCCAAATGAAGTATGCCATAGGCACAGTTATAATGAAACCCCATGACAAATGTACTGGCTGTAGTTACAAGTCAAATTCACAGCTTTGTCTGATCCATCTGTCAACAAGGCCTCTGAGCCACAGCTGGAGTGACGGGACTGTGTGCAGCTGGTTTATGATGTGACATCAGGAGATGTTTTTACCCCTACTAGTCCAGTGTGTGTGTGACATTAGTGACCTCGTCAGGTTCATGGAGGCCTCCAGGTCATTTGCCTAGCACTATTGTTTTGACACCTGGGGGTGCTATTGTAACATAAAGGTCTAGTCCTGAGCTCAATTGAAGCTTGCCTGGTGGGTTTTCTCCACTTCCTGTGTCATTAAAGGACAGTGAGTGCTTTGCAATTTTCCAATTATTTTAATCCGGTCATAAGTTCATTGCTCTGGTCGGAAGCGGAAGGGACTGTTGGTGTCCAGGGGTTTAACTACTGCAGCCTCTGTCCGTTGTGATGTTAAATTTTATACAGGCTTTGGCAGTGGACCCTCTGTATGTTCGTGTTTTGTTGTTGTTGCTCCCATTGCTTGACAACAGCTTCTAGCCTAGCTAATAACTTACAATTCCAAGCTTCATTGCATTCAAATAGTATTGAAGTTACCTGACTTGATTGTTTAGTTTGTCAAGCTAATGTGTGTAGCAGCATGTCTACAGACACCGACCGCCTTGTGCTTTTGGGCAATACAAATCTCATTGTCCTCATATTATTGTTAAACTAAACTCAGCAAAAAAAACGTCCTCTCACTGTCAAATGCGTTTATTTTCAGCAAACTTAACATGTGTAAATATTTTTATGAACATAACAAGATTCAACAACTGAGACACAAACTGAACAAGTTCCACAGACATGTGACTAACAGAAATGCAATAATGTGTACCTGAACAAAGGGGGGGGTTAAAATCAAAAGTCAGTATCTGGTGTGGCCACCAGCTGCATTAAGTACTGCAGTGCATCTCCTCCTCATGGACTGCACCAGATTTGCCAGTTCTCGCTGTGAGATGTTACCCCACTCTTCCACCAAGGCACCTGCAAGTTCCCAGACATTTCTGGGGGGAATGGCCCTAGCCCTCACCCTCCGATCCAACAGGTCCCAGATGTGCTCAATGGAATTGCGATCCGGGCTCTTCGCTGGCAATGGCAGAACACTGACATTCCTGTCTTGCAGGAAATCACTCGCAGAAAGAGCAGTATGGCTGGTGGCATTGTCATGCTGGAGGGTCATGTCAGGATGAGCCTGCAGGAAGAGTAGGAGGATGTCTTCCTTTGTAATGCACAGCGTTGAGATTGCCTGCAATGACAACAAGCTCAGTCCGATGATGCTGTGACACACCACCCCAGACCATGACGTACCCTCCAACTCCAAATCGATCCCGCTCCAGAGTACAGGCATCGGTGTAACGCTCATTCCTTCGACGATAAACGCGACTCCGAACATCACCCCTGGTGAGACAAAACCGCGACTCGTCAGTGAAGGGCACTTTTTGCCAGTCCTGTCTAGTCCAGTGACGGTGGGTTTGTGCCCATAGACGACGATGTTGCCGGTGATGTCTGCTGAGGACCTGCCTTTACAACAGGCCTACAAGCCCTCAGTCCAGCCTCTCTCAGCCTATTGCTGACAGTCTGAGCACTGATGTAGGGATTGTGCATTCCTGGTGTAACTCAGGCAGTTGTTGCCATCCTGTACTTGTCCCGCAGGTGTGATGTTTGAATGTACCGATCCTGTGCAGGTGTTATTCGTGGTCTGCCACTGCGAGGACGATCAGCTGTCCGTCCTGTCTCCCTGTAGCGCTGTCTTAGGTGTCTCACAGTGCGGACATTGAAATTTATTGCCCTGGCCAGATCTGCAGTCCTCATGCCTTCTTGCAGCATGTCTAAGGCACGTGCACGCAGATGAGCAGGGACCCTGGGCATCTTTCTTTGTTGTTTTTCAGAGTCAGTAGAAAGGCCTCTTTATAGTGTCCTAAGTTTTCAAAACTGTGACCTTAATTGCCTACGTCTGTAAGCTGTTAGTGTCTTAATGACCGTTCCACAGGTGTATGTTCATTAATTTTTTATGGTTCATTGAACAAGCATGGGAAACAGTGTTTAAACCCTTTACAATGAAGATTTGTGAAATTATTTTGATTTTGATGAATTATCTTTGAAAGACAGGGTCCTGAAAAAGGGACATTTCTTTTTTTTGCTGAGTTTATATCAAACTAAACTCCTTATTTGTGGAATAGGATTCCGATTACCCGTTTTTATATATATTTTTTGCTGTCAAACTATCCTACTTGTACTCGGTTTCTAAACAACTGCTGTCTATCATGGGGTTGATGGCCACAGTGCCGTAAACAGACCTCAGGGCAGCCTGAGGCCATAACAATTTTTAAAGGAGAGAGGACTGAGATCTGACAATCGCTATACATGCCGTGAATAATGAAGATAATTATCGAGAGCTTCACTTTGTTTGCCCCATTAGAGGCCATATGGTCTCAGCATGAACAATTGGTTGGCTTGGCTAGATTAGTGGTTTGAAGGAACAAATCTCTCCTGTGTGAATAAGTGGTGTGAACAAAGGTGTGTGTGTATGTGTGTGTCACCACCAGCACAGAGCCTCCCAGGAGGACTTCATCCGAGGAAGCCGGGAACAGAATGTGAGAGACGTGGTATATGACATTGCCAGCCAAGCCCACGTACACCTACAACACGTATGTACCCTCATGACATCAGGACAGTGTTCCTCCAATGTTATTTGGTGGGCTGTTCTTGCCGAACAGATTTACTGCTTGATTTGATTCAATTACATTTCTACATTTGAAGGGCTCTGATAGTGTGTTCTCATGTGGGATCAGTCGATTTCTCGAATGGCTACTACGATGCCTTTTTTACCTGTACAACACATACATAATCATTTAACGTTGATGAATACTTGTAACTTTGTTTCATTGTGAGCTTCAAGTTAATTTAGGCTTGTTTGTACACAAAAGGAAAAGAGAAGCTGAAGTAGTCCAAAATGTAGTAGCTACTGGTATTTTTATATGCTCGTCCATCTCTGTTAAACAGATTATAGCTTTATTAGCCTGTGTTAGTCATTTTACTCAGTTTGAACCTTTTTGTCTCCACAGGCCAGATCATTCAGCAAGAACATACCAGCTTCCGCTTTCCCTGCCTTCCTCCAGACAGTGGGTTGTTGTTGTTATTATTATAAGAATCATTCGCATTTATTGGGTTAGGTTGTGGTCACTGTGACTGTAACATCATGAAAATGGTCATATTTACTAAAACGTTGACCAAAGACAAGACTGAACTATGAGGCTTCTTTAGTCCTGGCACCAGGGAAGAGACCAGGTCTGTGTGTTAGTTTCTCTTCAAGTTCTCTTGTCATTCGTTTTTTAATTAATCCTCCAGTCATGTTCATCTGAACCTAGGTAAGGAGGAGCAGCCATCTGTTGAATGATCCTTTCTCCTCCTCAACCACCTCCCAATATCCTCACATGGCTGTCTGTCTAGCCTAATCTCCCTCCCATCACAGCACGCTCCCCATCAGGCTAGATAGACCTTTTAATGCTCCAATTTTAATCTCACCAGACAGACAACCAAGGGACTGCATTATGGGCTCTTACCACTGGCACTCTCAAAAGCAGTCTGATTCCCACAGAGAAAGGGCATGAAAGAGAGCAAGAAAGGAAGGACAGAACATATTAACCAGAGGCTTGAGAATGAGGCCCAGGTGAAGAATTTGAGATAGACAAATGCCTCGCGTTGTGTGTTATGTTTTGAAGGGTGGATGGTCACAACGCTTGAGTGCTCCAACCAGCAGGGGTATGATGGTAATTTGAGAAAGAAAGAGCATTAATCCACTCAATTCTGTGTTCCTCATTTATCATCTCCATCCAGGACAATTTCCACAAATATGATGCTCTATTGCTGCTGGTGATATATGTTAATCTGTTCTGACGCCTTAAAGGCTCTTTCCTCTCAGCTGCTGAATCATATCATATGTTTTAGGCCGGGCTGGCTTTGTGCATCTAGGGCAAAGAGGAAGCACATTCCTGAGCTCTGAGATGACGCTCACGCTAGCTTCCACATGTAGAGAATAAGGACTGACAGACACACACAACACAACACACACACACAGGTGTGTTGATGCTGTGGATGCTGTTTCCCTCTCTCTGGCTGCTGTTCTAGGTGGTGCTGGAGGACTACCTTCAAAGGGTGCGGCGGGTAGACTTTGATGTGTTCCATCCCAGCCTCCAGAAAAGAAACCCACTGATCCCAATCCAGCTCTATTTCCGCTCCTGGAAGAAGACCTATTGACCTGTATGGTGGGACCTTATCGTTTGCCCTATTGTAATTTATACCAGGTTTCAACATCCGATTTCCCAAAGTCCCGCTCTCGTATGTTGGTTTCTAAGTAGACCAAGATTTCAAGAGACTCCTCCATCTATGATGTCAGCACTCCCCAGAAAAGGATTCTGATCTAAAACTTGCCTCTGCCATCTAAACCAGTTCACCTGTGTTATTCCCTGTTGTAGACTAGACAGCTGAGGACCACAGACAGACATTATTGTAAAGCAATAACTACAGTACTGGAGACTGAACTGATGCCCTGATATATTGAATATTTTCAGTAATAAATCGTGTAGCCATGTTGATGGTCTAAGTGTTTTCTCTTCTTTTTAAAGCTCTTAAATAAAGATGTCACAACCATATTAACAGTTCTGTATATCATTGTGAATTATGACATTTAAGAAAATATAGAGCTTTCTACTTAAGTGTGAACATCACTGTCATATTTGCGGTACAGGCTGTATACATTCACAACATAGCTTTTTATCAGCACAAAATTATATGGTACTGTTGCTCCTGACAACCATTTACAGCCAAAGTAGGATGCAAGTGTATAATTAGCATAGTGCTTAGTTTACCAGAAAATGTCCGCCGCCAGTTGATCGTTTTGATCTGGACCAGATGCCAGCTTGAAAAGAAAAGGGAACTGTTTATGTACTTATTTGGTTTTATTCTTCAAAACCAGGAAACGCTAAGGCTTTACCTTAAAGATTGTCACAGATGGCCAAGTCAAGGTTAGTTTTATGATTTATTTAAAAAATAATGTATTTTATTTATTATAATGTGTATTTTCCTCCCTGTTGTGAATCATTACAGTCAGTGTGTTCCAGACCCTGATAATGCCCTCTTCAGACTAGGCTACCCTAGCCCTTCTGCCCTTAACAGAAGGGAAAGTCCTCCTATCCCACTTTTTCTGCCTGTTCTCAATGATGCAAAGAGCTGTAGCCTTCCAGCGCTTCATTGTTTTTTTTGTTCCCAAGAAACCCTCTGCTACTTCTGTCCGCTTAAGGCTGTTTCTCATACATGCAAATCCCTGTGGCCATTCGTTAGATTGATGTTTCATCCTACCATGGCAATCTTGATGCAGTCAATGGACTACTGATAAAAATTAAGTTGATATCATTCACTTGAAGCAACCCAGTGAAGTCCTGGACAAGTGCCATGTTTTGATGAGAAGTGCCTTGTACTTCTAAAGGGAGAGACAGTGAGAGCGAGAACGCGACTAGAAAAGAGAAATCCAGGATCAAATGATATTTGGTAGGTTGGTTTAAACCTTCACCAAAGATGAGCGAGCATCGTCACAATTTATGTATTTCTTTCGTCGCCAAGCCTGTGACGGCCAAAATAAAAACACAGGCAGAACTCAAATCAAATGTACCTTTTCTTTTGAACCAAGATACCAGTATGTGATGACCAGTCAGTTATCCATAGTACTACCACTGTCTCTTTCAGAGAGAGAACACTTTGGTCTCAACCAATTGAAGATTCTCCCCACTGGGCACAGACGTCTGTTCCACATTGGTTCAGCGTCATTTCGTTGAAATTATGTGGAAACGTTTATTCAACCAGTGTGTGCCCAGTGGGTCAGAATTAAACCAACTTGATTGTCGCCTCGCTGTTTGACTTCCTGCATTGTGCCGATGTGTCCTCTTAAACAGTTTGTTTAATAATGTAGGAATGATGACTGTTGTAAAGGAAGTGACTTGCAGTCTGAAGGGTGACCTATAATATGCTTAGGAAAGATGTTTCTTCCAGTAGATGCCACTTTTCTTGTCTTACTAAGTATTGCTAGAATGTCAGTGGGGTGGTTCAAGACTAACTGAACTGTGTGAACCTAGAACGATTGATGTAGTGGCACTGCTGCTGGTACAAAGCATCTGGTCCTGTTATACTTCAAAGGAGGAGAGAGCGAACTAGGTATGAGTCATCAAGTCCCCAACTAGAATGCTAATGATCAAGCGTCATTAATTGGTCGTATTATGGTCTGTTGCTATGGAAACCTGCTCATCCTTCCAAGACTGATAAATTGTTTCAACGAAAAAGACTTGTGTTAACGATGTTAATTGTTATTCTAAATCATATAGGCACACTAATCCAAGAGGTTTTGACCTGTGGTCTAGAGGTACAACTTAATTGCAACATGATGCCAATTTTACCTTTATATAACCATTTATTGTCTAGTTGCAGAATTGCATTTGACGGGATTGTCAAGCTAAATTAATTGCTGTGATGCATAACATATTGCGATTAAATTAAAATTGTGTGCTGAACCCTACGGGACTTGACAAGGTTCCCTGTCTAGTCAAAAGCCTACTAATTCCATATTGCAGGAAATATAGGTCCATCCAAGCTCTCGATCCATTCCGTAATAAACAAAAATATAAATGCAACATGCAACAATTAAAATTGTTTTACTGAGTTTACAGTTCATATAAATTCATTAGGCCCTAATCAATGGATTTTAGATGACTGAGAATACAGATATGCATCGGTTGGTCACAGATACCGTAAAAAAAAAGTTAGGGGCGTGGATCAGAAAACCAGTCAGTATCTGGTGTGACTACCATTTGACATTTATGTCTTGAGCCGTCTGTATCCTACTGACTGGTGTTTCTTTTTTTTTAAGACACTTAATATGCTTCTCTGCATCTCTGATAAAATCTGCGTAAAAGATTGAAAGGAATGTGAGTCTTATCCAGTACATTTAGTAATTGCTTGCTTTTCTAAAGTCTACCAACCTTGCCAGCCAAGATACAGCTAACTGCCAAAATAATGGAAACACTTGAGTAAATGGGGGATACAAAATATATTGAAAGCAGGTGCTTCCACATGTGTGGTTCCTGAGTTAATTAAGCAATTAACATCCCATCATGCTTAGGGTCATGCATAAAAATGCTGGGCAGGCCATTATTTTTGCTATTATTTTGGTTACCATGGCTCTGTACCCATAGGATGACAATGCCCCGATACACAGGGCACAAATGGTCACTGAATGGTTTGATGAGCATGAAAACAATGTAAACCATATGCCATGGTGGTCTCAGTCACAAGCTTTCAAACCAATTGAACACTTAAGGGAGATTCTGGAGCGGTGCCTGAGACAGCGTTTTCCACCACCATCAACAAAACATTAAATGATGGAATTTCTCATGGAAGAATGGTGTTGCATCCCTCCAATAAAGTTCCAGACACTTTTAGAATCTATACCAAAGTGCACTGAAGCTGTTCTGGTGGCCCAACACCCTATTAAGACACTTTGTTAGTGTTTCCTTTATTTTTGCAGTTATCTGTAATTGGACAAGCTTGATTGATAGCCTGAAATGGCTTCTTGGTAGCTAGTTATGAGGTTGGCAGATGGGTTTCCATTTTGGGCTAGCTAAAGCCAACTTCATAAAATGCTAGGAAGCTAGTAGTACTACAGAAAAACAACTCTTAAAAAAATTTTTTTATTAAAACAGGACAAATCTGAGGTACCTCTGTGTATAAACATTATGCTCAGTCACACCCAGAAACATAGACAGTTATCTAATTCTGTGGGATCTATTGTGACTGCTGAAACCAACATTGAGAAAGTGTCTGATAGGAAACATTATCATATAAAGTGTGAAAAACAAGGGGTTAGGAGGAGGAACTAGTAAACAACTCCTGCTGTTCTGTTCAACTTCTTCAAAGGAAGTGGTGGGTGAGTAGGGAGGCTCCTGATGCTTACCAACTTGAAAAGATGCACAATGGCTTCTGCCCTGTGTGTGCGCGTGGGGGCAGACTGGTTTTCTTGACGGATCCAGAGTCATGCTAGATACGTTCATGCCAACTTCAGATTGAAGACCTTTTTACTGCCACATTCCCTCAGCAGGGTTGCATAATGAGACAAGAGAGGGGAAATCATCAGAGAAGTGTATGCTGGGAATAGATAATGTAATGAACTGAGTTCATATTTTCTCTCGTCCACTATTCACATTTTAGCCTTTGAAATTTCTGGCAGGTAGAGATAATGAACATATCACCCATACCAGTCACAGGAGTTCTGTTGCTTCAAGCAGGTCCAAATAAACTGCATACTCAGGCCCTAGACATGTTTACATGAATGCAGTTTAAAACATCTGGTCTCCTTCTGTAAACAGTATTTTGACGAATACATGAATCCTATGTTATGTAGCTTAAGAATTATATTTCTGATTTATCCTGCTGGACACACTGTTCCGGGTTTCGATTCATTAAGCCCTTCGGTTTTTATGGAGATTACAAAATGTATCTCTGGGAAGTACTTAATGCTCCCTGGTTCCCCCACAATAGATGCTTACTGAGGAGCTGTAAAGGACTAACTCTTAATCCACCTGAAAATGCCCTCCCACATGCACAGAAAAAAAACACTACAATCCTTTTAGCCATAGATTTGATGTACCTCTTAAAGCAACTTCTCCTCTTCTATTATTTTCCATGGCAACCTATTTTACATGTTATTCTATGTCATTACTGTGATGTTACATAAGAACCTCAAGGTTGTATGGGTTTATTCAGAAAACTTGGGTATTTCATGAAGTTCTACTGTTGTGTGGTTTACTGGTTGGAAACACTTGGTTAACAGTATGGACTTGATGTAGCCTACAAGATAGAAATGACAATCACAACAATCGTATGCTGAATATACTGTAAATAACGCTGAAGGAGAGTGCATGCTAAATCAAACACATCAAAAAAGCGGCAACCGAATCAGTATCATTAAAATCTCATAACAACTTGCTGAGAAAGACAGAAACATCAACTTACACCCCTTAGTCATGGCATCTTGCTTCTCAGATTTTCATATCTAGAGGCAATTAAGTTAGTAGATAGAGAGAAACATGGGAAAATATAGTACATTGTTTTTAATAAGCACTGGACACATACACTAAGTCCCTTGAAATGCTGATATTGTTTTGTCATTTAGGAGTGTCAAATGAAGAAATGGAAATACCCTATGACTGGATGTGCTCCTTTCATTTGCTCTGAGGTTATGAGTGTAATGAAAATGGATCCGCGTTCTGATTATTTATTTTTGTCACCCAGTAAGCCTACTTTTCACATAATTGTTGTCAAAGTGGACTTCACCCCATTGTAACACTGTATGTGATAGGCTGTGAAAGTGCTTGACAGAAAGCTCAAATTTACTTTTTGAACTGTTACCCTTTTTAGCTCTTGTGTGAATAATGTAGAAGCCTGCTATGGCCTGCTATAATCACTTTAGAGGCTACTTCTTGATAACCAATTTGTTCTTATATTTCCAGTATCAACATGAAGCTCATGGTGGTTAGGCTAGTTAGTTAGGCTAGTTATAGCCATGGATAATAAAGGAAGAGTGGAAAACAAAATAATGACATGAGAGAGGGAAGACAAATGCCTTTGGACTCTCTTAGATTAAGGTCAATCTTATTCACTCAGCTGAAGAAAGGATCCTTTTTCCCATAATTTGTTTTGCACTTTACATTTTAAAAACTATTTATTGAAGTGAAATAAACATGAGCCTTTTCATGTAAACAACAAAGGTAATAATGCCACAAATTAAGTCTGAGGTATGTCAACGCCGTGTAGCCTGTTAGCTACAGAGGGACCCATAATCAAAGGTTATTTCAGTAGAACTATTGTGTCTTTCTATAGAGGATTGTAGGTAACTTCAATGTGTGTGTGTGTGTGTGTGTGTGTGCGTGCGTGCGTGCGTGTGAGAAAGAGAGCATGTGTGCATGTATTGCAGTGCAGTCACTCTCTCTCCCTCTCTCTGTGGTGACGTACAAATGTCAACCTCACCATGTGTATTTACATGTATTGCAGTCTCTCTCTCTCTTTGTCAACTTCACCATTGGTCCAGATGCCTTAGTAATTTTGTAATTCTGAGAAGAAAGAGGATACACACTGAACAAAAATATAAACATGCAATGATTTCAATGATTTTACCTAGTTGAAGTTCAAATCTGGAAATCTGTCAAATTGAAATAAATAAATTTGGCCCTAATCTATAGATTTCACATGACTGAGCAGGGGCGCAGCCATGGCTGCCACCCACTGGGGAGCCAAGCCCAGCAATCAGAATGAGTTTTCCCCCACAAAAGGGCTTTATTACAGACAGAAATACTCCTCAGTTTCATCAGCTGTCCAGATGGCTGGTCTCAGACGATCCCGCAGGTGAAGAAGCCAGATGTGGAGGTTCTGAGCTGGCGTGGTTATACGTGATCAGCGGATGTGAGGCCGACTGGACATACTGCCAAATTCTCTAAAACAACGTTGTAACCAAAAATATAAAGGCAACATGTAAAGTGTTGTTCCCATGTTTCATGAGCTGAAATAAAAGATCTCAGACATTTTCCATACACACAAAAATGTATCTCAAAAGTTGTGCACAAATTCTCTAAAACAATTGTCACGTTCCTGACCTATTTCTGTTAGTTTGTTGTATGTGTTAGTTGGTCAGGACGTGAGTTTGGGTGGGCATTCTATGTTTTCTGTTTCTATGTTGGTTTAAGGGTTGCCTGGTATGGCTCTTAATTAGAGGCAGGTGTTTGGCGTTCCTCTAATTGAGAGTCATATTTAGGTAGGTTGTTTCACAGTGTTCGTTGTGGGTGGTTGTCTCCTGTGTCAGTGTTTGTCGCACCATACTGGACTGTTCGGTTTGTTTTGTACATCGTCATTTTGTGTAGTCTATTTTTCCCTGTTCGCGCGTTCTTCGTGTTTATGTAAGTTCGTATTGTCCAGGTCTGTCTACTCCGTTTGTTGTTTTGTTAGTTATAGTGAAGTTCGTGTTTTTTTGTCTTTTCTGTAAATAAATAATGTCAACTTCAGAAGCTGCGTTTTGGTTCAATCCGTCCTCCTCCTCTTCGGATGAAGAGGAAGAGGACTACCGTTACAACAATATTGTAACCAAAAATATAATGGCAACATGTAAAGTGTTGTTCCCATATTTCATGAGGTGAAATAAAAGATCCTAGACATAGAGATATTAACATTAAATTATCAGCTCTGGTGGACATTACTGCAGTCAGCATGCCAATTGCACGCTCCCTCAAAACTTGAGATACCTGTGGCATTGATGTATGACAAAACTGCACATTTTAAAGTGGCCTTTTATTCTCCCCAGTACAAGGTGCACCTGTTTAATGATCATGCTGTTTAACCACCTTCTTGATATGCCACACCTGTCAGGTGGATGGATTATCTTGGCAAAATAAAAATGCTCACTAACAAGGATGTAAACAAATTTGTGCACAACATCTGAGATGGATCTTTTATTTCAGCTCATGAAACATGGGAACAACACTTTACATGTTGCCTTTATATTTGTGTTCAGTATATATTGTTCTCATGGCCTTAGAAGGTGCTAAGCAGACAACCTTGGTAGGGGATAAAAACCATCTGCACAGAAACGTGACTGGCACACTTTCCAGGGCTTTCCTCTTTACTCCAGGTGTAGTACAAACAATTAATAAATAACCTGTCTTTGTTTACAATGGGTCTAAAGAGAGGGAAAGCTGCCACAAATTTCAAATAAGCAAACCTAAACTTTCCTTACAATAGCTATTATTCACATTTGCAGTTGGTTTTCTTTTAAATTAGCGAACAGTGGTGATTATGTTTTCAAGATGATGATTCTTAGTTTTTGCCACAAATGGGAAGACGGACAACAGAATCTCTGCTATCACCACCTTGTCTATGTTGCTATTTCGGGGGCCTAGAAACATATATAGGGGGGCAAATAACGGCCCGTGGGCTGTTTCTGGCCCGCCGGGCACTTCAATCCAGCCCACGAGACATTAAAAAAATATGTATATGTATAATTTTCTTTTTACCCCCTTTTTCTCCCCAATTTCGTGGTATCCAGTTGTTAGTAGCTACTATCTTGTCTCATCGCTACAACTCCCGTACGGGCTCGGGTGAGACGAAGGTCGAAAGCCATGCGTCCTCTGAAACACAACCCATCAAGCCGCACTGCTTCTTAACACAGCGCACATCCAACCCGGAAGCCAGCCGCACCAATGTGTTGGAGGAAACACTGTGCACCTGGCAACCTTGGTTAGCGTACACTGCGCCCGGCCCGCACAGGAGTCGCTGGTGCACAATGAGACAAGGATATCCCTACCGGCCAAACCCTCCCTAACCCGGACGACGCTAGGCCAATTGTGCGTCGCCCCACGGACCTCCCGGTCGCGGCCGGCTGCGACAGAGCCTGGGCGCGAACCCAGAGTCTCTGGTGGCACAGCTAGCGCTGCGATGCAGTGCCCTAGACCACTGCGCCACCCGGGAGCCTTTTTTTACAGTTTTGTCCCATCGCTGCAACTCGAAGGTTGAGAGCCATGCATGCTCCGAAACACGACCCAGCCAAGCCGCACTGCTTCTTGACACATACCTGCTTAACCCGGAAGCCAGCCGCAGAAATGTGTTGGAGGAAACACCGTACACCTGACAATGTCAGTGTGCATGCGCCCCGCCCGCCACAGGAGTCGCAAGAGCGGCATGGGACAAGGAAATCTCAGCCTTCCAAACCCTCTCCTAACCTGGATGACGCTGGGCAAACTGTGTGCCGCCTCATGGGTATCCCAGTAACGGCCAGCTGTGGCACAGCCTGGGATCGAACCCGGGTCTGTAGTGAAGTCTTAGACCGCTGCACTACTCCGGAGGCCCGCAAATTGTTTTTAACAAACAATTGATTCGCCCCAAAAAATGCATCCCTCCGTTGAATTTCAAAATCCCGACGTGGCCTTCGAGCCAAAAAGTTTTCCCATGCACCCCTGTGCTAGAGCGTCATGTTACAAACGGCGCGCGTTTCTCCCCCAAAATGTTTCCACCCAAGCGCACGCACGTTCCTAGATCTATGAAGTGAAATGTGGAGAGACCTTTAAACGCATAGCTGGCGCACTAGTGGGGGGCGACGAGCATTTTAAATTGCGCGATAGCGCTCATGTGAATGGGCAGCTGCCGCGACAAAGAGTGGCAAGCGCAAGCCTGGATATCAGAGAAGAAACTCATGACTGCAGCTCCGCCAAGCCATAATCCCCTAAACGAAATTAAAGACAAGTTTACAAAAATCCCAAATCTGCTCAAGATTACCACTGGCAACGTTTGAATATTTGCTCCCTGTGTGTATGTGCGTGCGTGCGCGTGCGCACGTGCTGTACGAGTCGGTTTGTGCGTAATCAGAGTGACAATGATGGACACTTCGGCTTGCCTAGAGGACACCTACAACAGGACAGACGCATTACACATCTTCTTCATCATCATCTTATTTATTCCTTTCAGGCTACCATTTTAATATCCAACTACTATAATTTCTACACAAAACAAATTCATATGCTGCCATGTTCTTGCTAATGGTGAGATTGACCATCTGCGCCCTCACACGCCGCTCTACCCCAAAGTAGCCTATCAGAGTGAGGTGAGGTGTAGCTCCCGTCTGTGATTATGGTGTTAATAGAAAGTGCAACTTCCACCCATCTGAACAGGCTCCCTAAATTGTATTTGTAACAAAAATACATTTATTTTTCATAGTCAGAGAACACATTGTGTCAACAATACCGCATATTTGACCAATTGTAGTACACACAGTTACCACGCAGACAAGTATTGCTGACTGAAAACAATAATTTCACAAAATGGCTAAGTGTGCACTGAACATGACAGCCTAAATAAGACAAAGCTGCTATACCATCATATTTGAAAACGTGTTATGCTTTTATTATGTAATTTTTTTTATTTTTTATTGTTGGACATAAAAGACTGTAAAAACACCAGCAAATCAGCTCCAAGTGATTTTAATTTTTGGAATCTGTTCCAAAGTATTAAAAAAAAAATCTGAAAAATCTACACTGAGTAGACAAAACATTAAGAACACCTATTTCCATGACATAGACAGACCAGGTAAATCTAGGTGAAAACTATGATAGCTTATTGATGTCACTGTATTAAATACACTTCAATCAGTGTAAATGAAGGGGAGGGGACGATTTAAATAAGGATTTTTAAGCCTTGAGACAATTGAGACATGGATTGTGTGTGTGCCATTCAGAGGGTGAAAGGACAAGACAAAAAATGTAAGTGCCTTTGAACGGGTTATGGTAGTAGTTGCCAGGCGCACCGGTTTATTATTATATATTATTATTATTTATTATTATGTTCAATTAACCATACGTTCAAGAAAAAATCTGCCTGCGGCTGAACCTAGTTGATGATTACTGCCCGAACATGTGTGTGCGTAAAGCATCGATCACAGAGATACCATCGCCTAGCATTTCTCTGTAAGCTGCTTTTCTTTCGTTATTACATTGTCTTTGGTACCTTCATCATAAATCCGTCATTTCGACATGTACAAATATGTAAAAATAAGATTAAGACAAAATGTCCACAGTTTTTGAGGTCTTGGTGACATTATTGATTTGGCAAGGAATCAAAAGCTTGTGCGCGCGCAGCCTAAACTTCTCGTCTCTCACGCTGTATATTATAACGTTCCAACAGCTATTCGTAGTCAGTATCCAAAAAGCAAAAAGCGAAAAGTTGCACCATTCGTTTCCAAGAACATTTCCCACAACAAAGACAGCAATGGGGGTGAAGGATGCCGTAAAAGCCAGCGTTAAGGTCCCTATTGTTTTGGCGGCTTTGATATCGGAGAAAGTGGGTCTGGAGCCGCTTTGGCATTCGCTTTCAGCCAGATGTTTTCTCTGCTTTGAGTTCTGGCGTATGCTAGACAATGAAATTATATTTATCACCACGGTTCCACCAAGGAGTGTGAAATCAAACGCGGGAAAGAGCAGGAGAATGTTCCATGCCTGGGAAGGAAACGTGTCGATGGTGCCTAGTGCGTAATTGCACATTCTACTACAAAGGTTATATTCGAGGGCAATTTCATTGCTGAAAATCATCGGAAACACTGCCAGAAAGAAACTTCCCACCCATGAGAAGAGTATGAGGATAGTGGTCCGTTTGCGCGTAATGACTGATTCTTTGTGCAACGGTCTCAAAACTGCGATGCTCCGTTCGATAGTAAGGAAAAATATAGTCGTAATGGATACAAAGGTGCAGCCAGCGAAAATGGGGCCAATTAAATTGCACGGGTGAAAAGTCGTTGCTTGTGAATTGTTCACGATCCATTCTGGCGCGGAGTTGTTCAACATAAGCGACACCTCTGCGTAAACGGAGACTGGCACCACAAATATCCCTACCGCCAAGTCAGCCACCGCTAGCGACGTTTTCAGATATCCCTGGGGCGTATGAAAGTGCTTAGTCCCGCACAGTACAGCTAAAGTCACCGAGTTGCCGAACAAGATAGCAAAAATCAAGATGACCATAAAAACGACCATCAAAATCTTGTTGGTCAGAGCACAGCAACACAGAGTACAGTTTTTCGGCTCCGTTCCCTCCGGCAGCATGATTGGTCTATATGAGAAACAGACCATGAGCTGAAGTTACTTTTATAATGATGAATATCCTCCTCATCAACTGCATGTTACAGCAAGAACATCTGTGGTAAATAGACGACTCCAGGATAGGACACGCGCTGTAATGTCTCGCGTCGAGGTGTCACTAAGAGTAAAGCGATGATGTCATATTTAGTATTGACAGCAGCTGGAATAGTAAATACAGATGCTATTATTTGTAAAGTGGATTTCATAAATGAAGTTTTGCAACCCTAATATTTGATAATATGAAAAAATAATAATAATGTAGTAAAAACAAATAATATTCTAGGCTATTGTTATAGAGTTGGCCAATCTCAAATTATTATTTTTTACCTTTATTTAACCAGGTAGGCTAGTTGAGAACAAGTTCTCGTTTACAACTGCGATCTGGCCAAGATAAAGCAAAGCAGTGCAACAAAAAAACAACAACACAGAGTTACACATGGGATAAACAAAAGTACAGTCAATAACACAGTGTGTGCAAATGGAGTAAGGAGGTAAGGCAATAAACAGGTCATATTAGCGAAGTAATTACAATTTAGCAAATTAACACTGGAGTGATGGATGTGCAGATGATGATGTGCAAGTAGAAATGCTGGTGTGCAAAAGAGCAAAAAAAGTAAATAAAAACAATATGGGGATGAGGTAGGTAGTTGGATGGGCTATTTACAGATGGACTGTGTACAGCTTCAGCGATTGGTGAGCTGCTCAGATAGCTGATGCTTAAAGTTAGTGAGGGAGATATAAGTCTCCAACTTCAGCGATTTTTGCAATTTGTTTCAGTCATTAGCAGCAGAGAACTGCAAGGAAAGGCGGCCAAAGGAGGTAATTGGCTTTGGTGATGACCAGTGAGATATACCTGCTGGAGCGCGTGCTACTGGTGGGTGTTGTTATGGTGACCAGTGAGCTGAGATAAGGCAGAGCTTTCCCTAGCAAAAACTTATAGATGACCTGGAGCCAGTGGGTCTGGCGACGAATATGTAGCGAGGGCCAGCCGACGAGAGCATACAGGTCGCAGTGGTGGGTGGTATATGGGGCTTTGGTGACTAAACGGATGGCACTGTGATGGACTGCATTCAGTTTGCTGAGTAGAGTGTTGGAGGCTATTTTGTAAATGACATCGCCGAAGTCGAGGATCGGTAGGATAGTCAGTTTTACGAGGGTATGTTTGGCAGCGTGAGTGAAGGAGGCTTTGTTGCGAAATAGGAAGCCAATTCTAAATTTCATTTTGGATTGGAGATGCTTAATATGAGTCTGGAAAGAGAGTTTACAGTCTAGCCAGACACCTAGGTATTTGTAGTTGTCCACATATTCTAAGTCAGAACCGTCCAGAGTAGTGATCCTAGTCGGGCGGGCGGGTGCGGGCAGTGATCGGTTGAAGAGCATGCATTTAGCTTTACTCGCGTTTAAGAGCAGTTGGAGGCCACGGAAGGAGTGTTGTATGGCATTGAAGCTCGTTTGGAGGATTGTTAACACAGTGTCCAAAAAAGAGCCGGATGTATACAGAATGGTGTCGTCTGCGTAGAGGTGGATCAAGGAATCACTCGCAGCAAGAGTGACATCATTGATATATACAGAGAAAAGGGTCAGGCCGAAAATTTAACCCTGTGGTAGCCCCATAGAGACTGCCAGAGGTTCGGACAACAGGCCCTCCGATTTGACACACTGAACTCTATCTGAGAAGTAGTTGGTGAACCAGGCGAGGCAGTCCTTTGAGAAACCAAGGCTGTTGAGTCTGCCGATAAGAATATGGTGATTGACAGAGTTGAAAGCCGTGGCCAGGTTGATGAAGACGGCTGCACAGTACTGTCTCTTACTCTTGCATTTCTAAGAGGATGGTCTCTCTGTCACGATCGTCTTCGTGAGAGAGAGTGGACCAAGGCGCAGCGTGTGCAAAATACATCTCTTTTATTTTAGAGAAGGGAAAAACACGCAACGAACACTATTACAAAACGAAACAAAACAACAAACGATCGTGAAGCTAAAGACGTAAGTGCAAACACAAGCTACAAACGTACAACATAGACAACTACCCACAAAAGCCTACTGCCTATGGCTGCCTTAAATATGGCTCCCAATCAGAGACAATGAATGACACTCTCCCCCCCAAAAAAATCTGGTTGTTTTTTCTTTGGATTTTCTCTCACCGTATCTGCTGTGTTATATTCTCCTACATTATTTTAACATTTCTACAGACTTAAAAGTGTTTTCTTTCCAATGGTACCAATTATATGCATATCCTGGCTTCAGGGCCTGAGCTACAGGCAGTTTACTTTGGGCACGTCATTCAGACAGGAAGTGGAGAAAAAAGGTGCCTAGCCCTAATTAAAAACAAATTCTTATTTTCAATGAGGGCCTAGGAACAGTGGGTTAACTGCCTTGTTCAGGGCCAGAATGACAGATTTGTACCTTGTCAGCTCAGGGATTTGAGCTTGCAATCTTCCAGTTACTAGTCCAACGCTCTAATCACTAGGCTACCTGCTGCCCCACAAATTAAAAGAGTCATTATTGCAGATGGTAGAAACAACTCACTTACCTTAAATTGATTTTCAAATTGTTAGATATAAAATTCACCAGTATGCTTTATTGGGGGTACATAGGCCTACACAGTGGCTGCATCTTTTGCTCCAGTTTAAATATGCCATATATAATCCCTCTCATAAAACAATGAAATATGACAGATTACTATTCTCAAACCCACTTTTTCAGATGACTCTTGGAGACGAGGACCAGTCAGTCCGGGACGATATGACCAGACAGGGCTTGAAGTCAGTGTGACTGTATGTGCACTGCATGGTCGAATATTATAGGCGGAACTAGAAATTACATTTTTACGCAGGCAGATTCAACCCCATTGGCTGATGTTCTTGATGACAATGATTGATGCTTAAATTGTCTTTATGACATATGAGGTTTGCTTTGCACACTTTTGGGATGACAAACCTACCAGTTTATTTTGTATCAAGTGGAGAGATGAGGAGAAAAGTATCAGTTGGTTGTGATGGTGTGAGGGACCAGGTTCAGGAATTTAGACAGGACTATTAAAACCCCTATTTGTCATAAAACTCCACTATCACTGCCCTGTGTTGTTGGGGTCGTCAGATTGATGGCCCTAGTTCTCCAACAGCAGCAATCTGATTTTGTTTTCCCATCCATCTCCCTAAAGTAAACTGGGTCTGACCCTGCTAGATGAAAACCAGTAGAAGGACAGAGGTTGGTGTGGTTTGGCTTACTAAACTCATACAATACTGCACACTGATTAAACGTGATTGTCTAAGCAGTCTGCAACATGGACCTTCGGCTTTCGCTCTGTTTGGGCTTTAGCTATGTTCGGGCAGAAGTAGACACAGAAAAACAAAATAATAATCTCATGCCATTGTGTGTGTAGTTTAGTGGTAATAATCCCTAATCCAGGGTCACCATGTGTGACTCAGGTACCAGCTCTGCAAAGCTCCATAAACAGAGGAAGACATGCAGCTGGCATCATGCCCATCTCACCAGATGCAACAGTCAATATTGCCTTTATCACCAATTCAGTCTGAAAAGGAGCAATGGGATGGCAGGACAGAGAAACAGATGGAGATGGGAGATCAAACAAGCAATATTGAGTGTAATAGGAAAGAGAGGGAGAGAGACAAGTAGGAATAGATTGTTAAGGGCATGACACAGAGACAAACAAATCAAGGGCACTTATTTCCATCGCTGGGCCTACAACAGCACCAAGTGAGTCGAGTCAGAGTTGGATTAATTGGCTTTGACCATGACATGCACCCGTTTCTCTCCGGAAAGACCAGCGCTGCCACTATAGCTTCCCCTATCCCCCAGCTAAGTCTTGCTCTGCTCGGTCAAGCTCTTGAGGGTGTGTAGGAGTGGTACTTTGGAAAGGTGGATTGAAGACGTGGGTTTGGTTTTGAGTGACAGATTGAGAACAATCGCTAAGCATGGTTTAGTACAGTGGTAATTGGCTGTATTGTGTAGCTCTGAGGCAAGTTTGTTTTCACTATGTTGTCATCCTTGTGTAGTCATATTTCTCAGTGCTGGCTGTGTTAATGCCCTGCTGAAAGAAAATAGCATAGGCTGGTCATCAGCCTTCACTGTGTTTTTGCTGTTGGCTAGCCTTTGCTGTGTTTTGGACACAGGTGACATTAATAAGGGATCATAGCTTTCACCTGGATTCACCTGGTCAGTTTATGTCACGGAAAGAGCAGGAGTTCTTAGTGTTTTGGACACTCAGTGTATATAATACATTGGCTATCTCAGGTTATGCTGGTTTGCAAAGCAATGTTTAATTCATATTGGAATCCAGCCAGAGTGGGGATATCCAACAATTGGAACTTTTATTCACCCACAATCTGCAATCAGAATGACTGCCAGGGTAAAAAGATGAATATGAAATACTACCTAAACAATCTAAACCGGAACAACCATTTCAGTAACAGGTGCAATAAGTCCAACTAACAGATTGGATTAGTTTAGAATTGTTTTATTTTATCTACGATTAATGAATCAATCAATGTACATGCAAAAACAAAAATCAACCTGCAATAGAGCTTGCTGGGAAATATGTTAATGATGGGCGTGGTTTTACCTGACTAGCTTGACCAGCTAGCTAGACCATGCTGGACCAGCATACACCAGCTTGGTCACCAGCATACCAGTATCACCAGCATAAACTGGTCACCAGCATACCAGCATCACCAGCATGAGCTTCTCACCAGCATCATCAGCTTGAGCTGCTAGTGGGCCAGCCTAACCAGACAAGGGGTGGGAAACTTTGATAGGGGTGGGGGCCACCAAAAATCTGAACTCATGAGGGGCCGCAGTGGCTCGCGGGTCTGTGTACCCACATCCATACTCACACATGCAGCCTTTTTGGGGACCTACAGTATGTGAAATTTTGTTTTGCTAACAAAATCAATGGCGGCCCCCCGATCAATAATTCGACCATGATTACTACAGGTTTAGATAGTTGGCTAGACTAACTTACTCATCTAAAACCTGTTAGCTGACATGGGCTAATTGAGTGACTGTCAGTGACTGACATAAGAGAAAAACTGCTGATGCACATTCAAATTTAGAAATTGCACCCTGTGTATTCTACTATTCTAACTAAGTTGAGACCCTTTCAAAAAAATTAACATTGTGTGGAAATAGATCCGCGGGCCTACAAAAGGGGGGCCAGTTGCCCATCCCTGTGCTAGACCATGCTGGTCAGACCAGATATACCAGCATGAACCAGCTTGAAATGTAGGCTATTTTTTTCAGCAGTGTGTACCTCGTCATCAGAAAGTTGAACTGAGTTAGTATTTCATGGGAGAGTTTCCCATTGAACAATATAAACTATGAAAATCCTGGAAAAGGGTCTCAAATTCCATACAATTCATAGAAAAAACATTTAATTCACAATATGTGTTCCTTGAGCATTGCCCTCTCTTGTCCTATTTGCTCCAGTTGGCAAACACAGCTACCTTTCAATCAGGGCAGTAGCACTGACACGTTTCAGGTAAATTAGGCTGCGTCAGCCATTTCATCACAGCCTCAGTCACTGAGAGGAGCACTTCCTCGACAACAAGCCAGGGAGACTGTCTGGAGATGACACAGGGAGACACACCAACGCAGACAGGCTCACCTGTTTCAGACAGGGACGGAAGTCTAATGGGGTGCACGACAAGATAGGGGCTTGAGCCACCTGGCGGAGGGTACTACAGCTCTGTGATATGAACCCTGGTAGGGGTGGCGATGCACAGGAGTTATCCCTGCTGAGATTCCCATTAGCAGAGAGACTGGACAGTGCTGAGTGACCCACGTACAGGCGAGCACAGGGGGGAAATTAAGCTAGACCAATGTTAATAAATTGCCATGGACACCTGATATTTTCTAATGGGAATCTGAACCAAGTAAGAAAGCAATTAACAGTGATAGGAGAGAACCATGAACAACAACAGGGCCTAAAACACATGTGGAACGTCAAAAAGAGAAAACTTGAGAAGTCTTATCACTTATCATGGAGATGAGATTTAAAACATACAAGGGTTTTAGAAAATAGAAAAACATGGATTTGGTAAAAAAGGTACTTTGTGAAAATTCCCTAAATGTCCATTAGTTGCTACCTGGAGAGACAAAGAGTCTAGAGCAAAGGTATTCACTTCCTGATGGTTTTCTGTTCTACCTGATAATTAATTGCAGACATCCGGTGTCTCAGGTCTAAATCAGTCCCTGATTAGAGGGGAACAATGAATAAACGCAGTGGAACTGGCTTCAAGGTCCAGAGTTAAGTATGACAGGTCTAGAGTATAAAGCTGGGATTGAACTAAATCTCCTTGAGGCCACTCTAGCTGAAAATAATGTTTATTTCTCCCTTTGCTCTCAATTAGTTTTTTGGAACTTGCCCAGAGTCTTTTCCTTGTAGTCACCAGAGTACACACTCCAATTGAACAGACTCTCGTCTCTACACGCCATGTTTTTTGGACTACAATTTAACCTGTTGTGTGTGTTCATGATCAGTCAAAGTAGTTTAGATGATAATCAGTGCCTTATCATTGTGCTCTAATTCCTAGCCTGGCTCTATGCTCTAACTCCTAGCCTGGCTCTATGCTCTAACTCCTAGCCTGGGTCTATGCTCTAACTCCTAGCCTGGGTCTATGCTCTAACTCCTAGCCTGGGTCTATGCTCTAACTCCTAGCCTGGCTCTATGCTCTAACTCCTAGCCTGGGTCTATGCTCTAACTCCTAGCCTGGGTCTATGCTCTAACTCCTAGCCTGGGTCTATGCTCTCTCCTAGCCTGGGTCTATGCTCTAACTCCTAGCCTGGCTCTATGCTCTAATTCCTAGCCTGGGTCAAAATCAGCTGCTAGAGACAAAGGAATATGCTCCTTATAAAAGTGTGAAACATTCAGGTGCACTGAATTAGATGTACAATTAACTGTACTGGAACATGTTTTCTGAGTGTTCTTGGACATCCCTGACCTACTAGTGCTATGTCTGTGTGTACTAGATGGTTGTCCATGCTTACATGATCATCCAGGCTATATTCACCTCTATTAAGAGTGTGTTCCTTATTTAAAGATCTAGGCATTGGAGGATAAGGATTAGAGAGGAGCAAGGATGTGACATTCTCCTGATCCTCTTAACTACACTAAACAAAAATATAAATGCATACATGTAAAGTATTGGTCCCATGCTTCATGAGCTGAAATTAAAAATCCCAGAAATGTTCCATACACACAAAAAGCTTAATTCTCTCTAATGTTGTGCACAAAGTAGTTTATATCCCTGTTAGTGAGAATTTCTCCTTTGCCAAGGTAATCCATCCACCTGACAGGTGTGGCATATCAAGAAGCTGATTAAACAGCATGATCATTACACAGGTGCACCTTGTACTAGGGACAATAAAAGGCCACTCTAAAATGTGCAGTTTTGTCTCACGTCACAATGCCACAGATGTCTCAAGTTTTGAGGGAGCGCTCAATTGGCATGCTAACTGCAGGAATGTCCACCAGAGCTGTAGCCATATAATTGAATGTTAATTTCTCTACCATAAGCCACCTTCAATGTCATTTTAGAGAATTTGGCAGTATGTCCAACCGACCTCACACCACGTGTAACTTCTTCACCTGTTGGATCGTCTGAGAGGGGTTGTTGGGGTGCTGAGGAGTATTTCTGTCTGTAATAAAGCTCTTTTGCGGGGAAAAACTCATTCTGATTGGCTGGGCCTGGCTCCCCAGTGTGTGGGCCTGGCTGCCAAGTGGGTGAGCCGATGCCCTCCCAGGCCAACCCATATCTGCACCCCTGCCCAGTCATGTGAATTCCATAGATTAGGGCCTAATGAATGTATTTAAATTGACATATTTCCTTAAATGAACTGTAACTCAGTAAAATATTTCAAATTATTGCATGTTGCATTTATATTTTTGTTCAGTATAGAAGAGAAAGCAGATGGACTTGATGAGAAAGTGATTATGTTAGTCCGTTCCTGAGTTAATGCTGCGTTCAAAACAACTGGGAACTCGGAAATCTCAGACTTCCAACTTTGGAAAAAAAACTAGCTTAATCTGTATGGGACCTCGCTTTGTGCACGGAGGAATTGTGATGCTGAAAAAGAAAAGAGCCTTCCCCAAACTGTTGTCACAAAGTTAGAAGCACAGAATTGTCAAGAATGTAATTGTATGCTGTAGCGTTAAGATTTCCCTTCACTGGAACTAAGGGGCTTATCCCAAACCATGAAAAACAGCCCCAGCACCATTATTCCTCCTCCACCAAACTTTACAGTTGGCACAATCCATTTGGGGAGATAGCGTTCTCCTGGTATCCACCAAACCCAGATTCGGACTGCTAGATGGTGAAGTGTGATATATCACTTCAGAGAACGAGTTTGCACTGCTCCAGAGTCCAATGACGGCGAGCTTTACACAACTCCAGCTGACGCTTGGCATTGTGCATGGTGATCTTAGGCTTGTGTGCGCAGCCGCTCGGCCATGGAAACCTATTTCATCAAGCTCCTGATGAACAGTTCTTGTGCTGATGTTGCTTCCAGAGGCAGTTTGGAACTCGGTAGTGAGTGTTGCAACCGAGGACAGACTATTTTTTACACGCTACGCACTTCAGCACTAGGTGGTCCTGTTCTGTGAGCTTGTGTGGTCTGCCACTTCGCGGCTGAGCCATGTTGCTCCTAGACATTTCCATCTAGCAATAACAGCACTTACAGTTGATTAGGGCAGCTCTAGCAGGGCAAACATTTGATAAACTGACTTGTTGGAAAGGTGGCATTCTATGATGGTGAAACATTGAAAGTCACTGAGTTATTTAGTAAGGCCATTCTACTGCCAATGTCTGTCTATGTAGATTGCATGGCTGTGTGCTCGATGTTATACATGTTTCTGAAATAGCCGAATCCAATAATTTGAAGTGGTGTCCACATACTTTTGTATATATAGTGTATTTTTAGTACTGACTAACCACATGATATGTTATAGCAATCTATCAGTCAATTACGTGACACGCAACCATTGGTTGATGTTTGCAACGTCTGAGAAGGGGAACGCAACCTATATGTGGTTAGCTGATAAATACCTATCAGGCATTGTAAGATCTGTCAGGAGTCAGAAATATACAAGCAGTGGAACATGACCTGAGTATTCACTCAGTAGGGAGTCCAGGCAGTTATCTTCTCTACTATTGTTGGATCCCAGTTTACTAGGGGAGTAGCCTGCCTACTTCATAACAGGGCCTGTTGACCAATCCTGAAACAAATTATGGAGAGAAAAAAAAAAAAAGACCAAAAAACATGGTAAACCAGTGAACCAGTATCCCGACCCGTCCTGTTTATGACTGCACGTCCCAGTCCAGCCCAACCCAGCCTTGCACTCACTCCCATATTTTTTGAACAAGTCGAGTGACGCCACTACTCCCTGTAGCCATATTGTTATTACTTTCAAGGCAACGAGTGAGCAGCTGTCCGCGGACAGCAAGGTAGAGGGCGACTGACAAGTGTGGAATTTCATTAAACGAAGCTACTTGTAAATTGCTGGTCGAAGTTAAAGTCGGGTATGTGCTTTGTTGGAATGGTATCTCACTATATGTGTTCTTGTATTCTTAGCCATAGTCACAGCTACTGTAGCTAGCTAACTCGCCACTGTTCCACTGCACTGTGCTAACACCACAGCGGCTAAGTTAGCTAGCAAGTTGGAAACGGGACCGAATGGAGGATTTAGCTAGCCTTTGCTTTAGCATTAACATTGTGGCTAATGAGCGTAGCTAGCAACTAACTAAATAAGTTGATCTAGCTAACTTAGCAAGCGCTACACCAATTATGAATTATATTGATATAACGTTGGCCAAGTTAACCACGCGAGTCATCTTTAGTAGCTAATGTTAGCTAGTTAACCAGTACACCATTCAAAGACGTTGTTAGCAAACTACCTTCTTTAGCGCCCATTAACGATGGTATCGTCTGACTGGGGGTGTTTTCTTAAGCGCCCCGACGCTTGTTCCTAACGTTAACGCATCGTTTGCGGTAGGGTTTTGGAAACATAAGGAACGTATCTTTCATATCAGCAGGTGGGGAAAAAGTACTCAATGTTCATACTTGAATAAACATAAAGATACCTTAATAGAAAATGACTCAAGTAAAAATATAAGTCACACGGTCAAATACTACTTGAGTAAAAGTATTTGGTTTTAAATATACTTCAGTAGCTATCAAAAGTAATTGTAATTGCCAAAATATACCAGATCAGAGACAGTAGGGATGAACAGGGATGTTCTCTTGATAAGTGTGTCAATTGAACCATTTTCTTGGCAAAATGTAACGAGTACCTTTGGTTGTCAGGGAAAATGTATGGAGTAAAAGGTACAGTATTTTCTTTAGGAATGTAGTGAAGTAACAAAAATATTTTTAAAACATATATATATATATATATATATATATATATATATATATATATATAAACAGAAATGTACAGATTGTCCCCCCCCCCCCCCCCCCCCTTAGGTAGTACTTTAACCCTGCTGCTGTGTTCTGGTCAAATTGGACCAATCTACGTTTTCGCTCTGAAAAATGTAATTAATTTAATCTGATAGTCATGGAACCTTATGACATTGTCCACACAGGGCATCTGAACACACAAAATACATCTTGATGATTTATTACATTTTGGGGGTTTTATTTAACTTTTGTACACCTGTGGTGTTCCCGGTCAACAATGACCGGTCATTAGAAATGAATGGGTGAGACTACAATTAGTGTATAAAATTGAGTTCAGGCACATGCCCATTCATCAGATGGACACACTTCCTCTCCCAGACCCCCACATGCATGTGTGTTTGAGCACACACACACACCTCACTCCCCTTCTTGGCTTCCATGGCAACCCCCAAGGAACCTTTCCCCAATAGAATCACCTGTTGGCATTCTCACAAACAATCACAACATTGTTTCAATAATATATAGAACTTTTTTCGCAGCTCTGGTATGTAAAGCTTTTTTGAGGCCTTGCTCACAATTAATTCTGTGGCAGCACAATGACCAAACAATATACTGTATGTGAGGCTCTTGATCATGACACTGGTGAGGAGAGAGTCCTTGATAAACTTTGACACACAAGTAGTCTGTGATAAATGGCACAATATGTTTCATCTGAGTATTTGTTATAGTCAAAATAACCATACATTATGCTTTTTTTAAACTCAACAAGTTGTATAAGCCTAAAGGCCATAAATAGCAAATAGAAGTTCAAACTTGTAATGTTCACATGAATTTAAGTTGATAAAAAGATCTAACACAACATTAGGTGATAATATATGGATTATTATGGATTTATAATCAGCTATAATGGGGTATAATGGGGTGTTCATTTTGGACCGAGAACACAGAATGAATTAACATGAAACAAACAACAGGAGGGTTGAAGTATTTTTACTTACAGTTGAAGACAGAAGTTTACATACACCTTAGCCAAATACATTTGAACTCAGTTTTTTCACAATTCCTGACATTTAATCCGAGTAAAAATTCCCTGTTTTAGGTCAGTTAGGATCACCACTTTATTTTAAGAATGTGAAATGTCAGAATAATAGTAGAGTGGATTTATTTAAGCTTTTATTTCTTTCATCACATTCCCAGTGGGTCAGAAGATTACATGCACTCAATTAGTATTTGGTAGCATTGCCTTTAAATTGTTTAACTTGGGTCAAATGTTTCTGGTAGCCTTCCACAAGCTTCCCACAATAAGTTGGGTGAATTTTGGTCCATTTCTCCTGACAGCTGGTGTAACTGGGTCAGGTTTGTCGGCCACCTTGCTCGCACATGCATTTTCAGTTCTGCCCACAGATTTTCTATAGGATTGAGGTCAGGGCTTTGTGAATCCTTAAGCCATTTTGCCACAACTTTGGAAGTATGCTTGGGATCATTGTCCATTTGTAACACCCATTTGCAACCAAGCTTTAACTTCCTGACCGATGTCTTGATGTTGCTTCAATATAGCCAAATACTTTTCCTACCTCATGATGCCATCTATTTTGTGAAGTGCACCAGTCCCTCCTGCAGCAAAGCACCCCCACAACATGATGCTGCCACATCCGTGCTTAACGGCTGGGATAGTGTTCTTCGGCTTGCAAGCCTCCCCCTTTCCCTCCAAACATAATGATGGACATTATGGCCAAACGGTTCTATTTTTGATTCATCAGACCAGAGGACATTTCTCCCAAAAGTATGATCTTTGTCCCCATGTGCAGTTGCAAACCGTAGTCTGGCTTTTTTATGGCAGATTTAGAGCAGTGGCTTCTTCCTTGCTGAGCGGCCTTCCAGGTTATGTCGATATAGGGCTCATTTTACTGTGGGTATAGATACTTTTGTACCTGTTTCCTCCAGCATCTTCACAAGGTCCTTTGCTATTGCTCTGGGATTGATTTGCACTTTTCGCACAAAAGTACGTTCATCTCTAGGAGACGGAACGCGTCTCCTTCCTGAGCAGTATGACGGCTGCGTGGTCCCATGGTGTTTATACTTGCGTACTATTGTTTGTACAGATGAACGTGGTACCTTCAGGCGTTTGGAAATTGCTCCCAAGGATGAACCAGACTTGTGGAGGTCTACAATTTTTTTTTCTGAGGTCTTGGCTGATTTCTTTTGATTTTCCAATGATGGCAAGAGAAGAGGCACTGAGTTTGAAGGTAGGACTTGAAATACATCCACAGGTACACCTCCAATCGACTCAAATGTTGTCAATTAGCCCATCAGAAGCTTCTAAAGCCATGACACCATTTTCTGGAATTTTCCAAGCTGTTTAAAGGCACAGTCAACTTAGTGTATGTAAACTTCTGACCCACTGGAATTGTGATACAGTGAATTATAAGTGAAATAATCTCTGTAAACAATTGTTGGAAAAATACTTGTCATGCACAAAGTAGATGTCCTAACTGACTTGCCAAAACTATAGTTTGTTAACAAGAAATTTGTGGAGTGGTTGAAACACTTAGGTTGGAGTCATTAGTTTATGTAAACTTCCGAATTCAACTGTAAGTACTTCACACCACTGCATATCAGCGAGAAATAATTTTCAAAAATCAAAAGGTTAAATGACCTTGTATAGGGTTAGGGTTCCCACAGAGACATATATCCATGTTACAACCCTTGTTTTCAGTAGTGATGGGGAAATGAAGCTTCCTGAAGCATTGCATATTTCTAGCCAATTGTGTCAAATAGGTTAATTACTCAAGGCTTTGATCAACACTGTGTACACTAGTGGCACCTGGTAGTCAAAACAATTTAGCACAGCCAAATTATTATAGATGACATCCCACATGCACAGTGTAGCCTTTTTGTCTTCTGAAGATGATACCTAGCCAATCAGGTGTTTGCGCCAGGTAGCCTAGTGGTTAGAGCTTTGGGCCAGTAACCGAAAGGTTGCTGCGTCGAATCCCAGAGCTGACAAGGTAAAAATCTGTCGTTCTGCCCACTGTTCCCCGGTACGCCGTCTTTGTAAATAAGAATTTGTTCTTAACTGACTTGCCTAGTTAAATAAATAAAAATAAGATTTTGTTAGATGAAACGAAGCTTCGGATGTCATTGGTCACGTGCCTTTGATAAAGCGATACAAGCATCGGCACACTGCTTAAAAATAAACTGCTTAGCAATTGCCTCGGAGCACCGGTATTAAACGTAACATCACTAGTTTATGGAAGACAGTGGACTAGCTAATTAGCTATCTGCGTCACTGACACCTGTGTGTAAACAAAAGACAGATGCAACAAACATCTTGTCACTGAAAAATACTGTCGGGTGCAACTGTGTTAAAACCGGTTAAAACATTGTATAGTACTAAGTGTGTTTTTAATTTGTGAAATTATTTTGTTTTGAGATGAAAGTAGAGGGATTTCTCTTTCTAGAACCGTACTGCAATTGAGAATCAATGCTTTCTTAAGGGTCCTTCCTAACAATGCAGAGAATTGTATAAATAATAGAAAACAAGGAATAAATACACAGTGAGTAATGATAACTTGGCTGTATACACGGGGTACCAGTACCGAGTCAATGTGCAGGGGTACGGGGTAATTGAGGTAGATTGAGGCGTTTGTGACGAGTCAAAATAGTTAGTGCAAAAAGGGCCAATGCAGATAGTCAGGGAAGCCATTTGGTTAACTATTTACCAGTCTTATGGCTTGGGGGTAGAAGCAGTTCAGGGTCCTTTTGGTTCCAGACTTGGTGCATCGGTACTGCTTGCTGTGCAGTAGCAGAGCGAACAGTCTATGACCTGGGTGGCTGGAGTCTTTGACAATTTTTAGGGACTTTTTTTTTAAGGACACTGACTAGTATAGAGGTCCTGATGGCAGGGAGCTCGTCCCCAATGATGTACTGGGCTGTACGGACTACCATTAACACCTTGTGGTTGGATGCCAAGCAGTTGCCATACCAAGTGGTGCAACCATTCAAGATCATTTCAATGGTGCAGCTGTATAACTTTTTGAGGATCTGAGGGCCCATGCCAAAAAGGGCTGTTGCGATCACAAAAAAATGTCAATGTCAAAAATAAAAATGCGAAGCAAACCAAACTCTTTGGTCCTTTAAAAACCTGATGTATGTAAAATATTGTGTGCTATATAAAAAGAAAGGAGGACCAAGGCACTCTTCATATAATTAATTAAAATGCCACGAAGGCCATGCAGCCGAAACGCATCGGTTTTTAAACAACTTTGTTTCTATTGAACATGCCATACTAATAAAGGCATTTTAATTAATTATATGAAGAGTGCCTTGGTCCTCCTTTCTTTTTGATGACCAATTTACCCCTTTCACCAAAGAGCACCTTCTATCTACCAAAATATACTATAGTGTACCTTAGTAGCGCTTCCCTTCCTCCTCTTTCTATTGTGTGCTAAATGTTGGAAAATATACTGAACAAAAATATAAATGCAATATGCAACAATTTCAATAATTTGACTGATTTACAGTTCATATAAGGAAATCTGTTAATTGAAATAAATTCATTACATGCTGACCAGACCAGACACGTTGCGTGCTCGAGCGTTGCAAAATAAATTTAGAAATCCATGTTATTCAATTATTGCACCCACACTGCTCGCGCACGTCAAGGGCTAAAATAGAACTCATTCCTATTTCTGACGCAGATCGCACTGCAAGTCCTGCCTCTCCCATCTCCTCATTGGTTTATAGAAGCAGGTACCCACATGCCATCTCCTCATTGGTTATACCCACGTGGGTGATTGAATGATGAACTTTGTTGCCAGTTGTCGTGGAAATACAATGAAAGTTTAGATGAGATCGCCATATAAGTTCAAAGATGAAAAAGCCTGGAAGGAGGAGAGATGACTAGAAACGATTCGGTTGGCCGTTTTATGTGTGGATTAATTGTCGGAGAAGAGGTCCTTGTGCATTTCAGGTAAAATAACTCAATGTTTATATCCCAGGACAAATTAGCTAGCAACAGCAAGCTAGCTAAATAGGACAAATTAATGTTAGCTAGCAAGTGCAAGCTAGCTAGCTAAATTGCCATACATGTTTAATGCTTTTCGACCTGCCCCCAAATTAATGTCATTGGTTCAGAGTTTGTTTTGATATTTTAACCTGCGTGTTGTGATCGCGTTTGGTGTGTGGGGGGGGGGGGGATACATTTATGCACAATAGCGCACGCACGCAGCCGGTTTGGGTTCCGTGTTAGGCCCTAATCTATGGATTTCACATGACTGGGCAGGGGCGCAGACTGGGAATGTGTTTTCTCCACAAAGGGCTTTATTACAGTCAGAAATACTCCTCAGTTTCATCAGCTGTCCAGGTCAATCCCGCAGTGGAAGAAGCCGGATGTGGAGGTCCAGGGATCTTTTTATTTCAGTTCATGAAACATGGGAACAACGCTTTACATGTAGTTTTTTATTTTAGTTCAGTATAAATGAATGTGTCTCTGGATGACTGATGTTTGTTTCCAACATTAGGTATGTTTTCCTGAATAAGTTGAATCTGCTTTGTGTTTTGTTTCCTTGCCAGCGCCTTTTGCGATACTGGTATCATCATGTATCTATTGCCAAATCTTTTCACCCTCCTGAGGGGGAAGAGGCGTTGTCGTGCATTCTAAGAGGCATTGTTGCGCCTTCTTCATGACTGTTTAGACCATGATAGTTCCTTAGCAATGTGGACACCGAGGAACTTGAAGCTCTCGACCCTCTGTTTCCTGTAGTCCACAATCAGCTACTTTGTCTTGCTGATGTTGAGGGAGAGATTGTTGTCCTGGCACCACACTGCTTAGTCACCTCCCTATAGGCTGTCTCATCATCGTTGGTGATCAGGCCTACCACATTTGTGTCGTCAGCAAACTTAATGATGGTGTTGGAGTTGTGCATGGCTACAGGAGGGGACTGAGCACGCACCCCCGAGGGGCCTCAATGTTGGAGGTCAGCGTGGTGGATGTGTTATTGCCTACCCTCACCACATGGGAGCGGCCCGCCAGGAAGTCCAGGATCCAGTTGCAGAGGGATGTGTTCAGTCCCACGGTCCTGAGCTTATTGATGAGCTTGGAATGCACTATGGTGTTGGAATGCTGAGATGTAGTCAATAAACAGCATTCTCACATAGGTGTTCCTCTTGTCCAGGTGGCAGAGGGCACTGTGGAATGCAATAGAGATTAACGCTATGCTCCTTTAGTCCATTATTGGGCTAGTTAATTAGACAGAATTTAGATAGCTAGCCGTTTTGTTGTTTATCACCACATCCAGTACTTAAGTAACTAGAGAGCTTAGAACGGCCATAAATAGATTCAACTCACTTAGCTAGCTAACTAGTAATCATGACAAATATCAATCACCATTTAAACTTGTAGAAACTTGAATGCAGAACACCACCACAATGACGGCTCAGCTATCATTAAATGTACTTTATCCTCGTCCTGGGGAGGCAAAGGTGTGTACCTTTTTTGTTTGTTTTTCCTTGCTCAGTTTGTAAAGCATGGCACCACCAACGGCAGAATAGTGGGTACGATTCCCAGGACCAACCTCGCGTAAATGTATGCATGCGTACTGCAAGTTACTTTGGCTAAATGCGTCTGCTTATGGCATATCTTTTCCTTAGCACTACACAACTGATTCAAATGATTAACTCATCAAGCTTTGAGGATTTGAATCAGGTGTGTAGTGCTAAGGCTAAAATATGCAACTCTTTCAGTTGCCAGGACCAGGATTAAGAAATTGCGATTACGACATCAGCTAGCTAGTTTTTCACCTGGTCAGAGCATCAGCCTTGTACAATTTTGTCAAAATTAGAGGTATTGAGCAATCTAGCGGTTGCTTTTGCTCTGTTACGAAACACACACACACACAAACGACTACCCAGTGCCTGATGCTGCTCACTCTCTCCTAACTGTAGAGTAGCCTAGATGGTTTAGGGCAAAAGGACAACGTTGTGCAAGTGTGTCAATAGGCCATTGCCTATTGAATGCAGGTGCTGTCATTCCCCCCCCCCCCCCGAGTAGTTTCACGTGGTCAGAGGCAAAGCATAAAATGTGCATCTGAAAAGAAGCACCTACAATAAGTTGTTTGACAGCGGTTTTATCCCTTTTTTTTTAGCTTAATGATGTAAAACCAGTTTTCTACGAGCTAGGCCTAGGTGAGGCTAAATGCAGTCGACTTGCCCAGGAGGACTCCTTCCAGCCTCAGGCAACTTGCTGCTCTGCCGCACCGGTACAGGATGTTGCTCTGGTTCCTGTAATCCAATATGGCTCTGTTTATAAATGGATGCAGATTAAATACACTAGAATAGTTCCCACTCTGAAACAAATAGGTTGCCGTCGCTTTAGTAGATCACAGGTATTGTTTAGCTTGCTAAAGTTATCGGTGTAGTGTATGTCAATTGTGTTTATCTTTCTCACCAGGAAGTAGTTCTGTCACGAAGGCCTATAATGTGATAGTTAATAGTTTTCTGTCGCAACAGGAGGGTTTTTCATATTATGTAAGCATTTCACTTCTGCATTTGTTGTGCCTACCTCCCACCTGGCGTTTTTGAAAAGGCACAATTCAGACTCACTTTTGCAGTGCCTTTTTACTTCTAATTTATTCTCTTTATGTCTCTGTGAGAGGATTTCACTTGTGACAACTTCACTTTTATCCACATGGAGGTAAACAAACAGTTAGCAAAATGGGCTGTGAGTAGCCTAGTTTTTTCTTGCTATTAGCAGACAGCCACTTTAAAATAAAACTAACTGCAAGCCTTACCACTCAACCTTTTTACCGTTCTCTGCTACCTTTTCTATTAAAATGTCCCAGAAGTGAATATGATGAACGCATATGCACATCTGAATGAGTGTAACAGATGTTATGGTGCATTCCTGTGTAGATAACTCTTCGCTGTTAATGCTCCTACAGACACACACCATGGTTGAGTTTAACGAGCACTACCAAAAACCTGGAAGAGCAGCCATTTCACATGTCATCAGAAAATATAATGTGTTCATACTCAAACCCCATATGGAGCTCAGCTACCCTTTTTTCACATTAAACATCAATCTGTAGTGAATGCTGTTGCCTGCTGCTGAGGGAGCGATCATAGCTTTCTGAGTGAGTGGTATAAGTAACAACAACTTCTCCACATAGAAGCAGAGAGCTTAAGGATCAACCACATGACACAGTGCCCTTTGACCTCTACTACAACTCGGTCGGAAAGAGGCGTGTCAGTCGGACTCTTGATCTCCATGGTGATTTTACAACCCTGTGAGTGGTCTGAGCTAATGCATAGACTTACTAAAGCTCCCACGCTGCCTGTACTGGAAATTGTAGAGGTGGAAATGATGTTGTCAACCTATAGGCCTAGCCTAAAAAATAATGTTGAGACAAAAAGGTACTTTGATCATATATAGCGTGTCAACTTTTGGCCTGAGAGGCAGCTGAAGTCAAAGGGTGGTGACCTCAAAGGTTTAAGCCAAGTTCATTTGGGTCAGGCACTTTGTCTTTGACAATCTTTCAATGATTTCTGTCAAATCAAATCCCATGATCCATCGCCTGCTCCATTAAATCGATTCAGAGGTTTTATGTAGCCTAGTCCACAACAATCTGGGGTGGCTTCCCCTCTAGTCAAAGTTAACATCCTTTCTGCCTAATGCTTTTTTTACTAGCTTTTCTTAGTCAGCAAAGTTATGGCAAGGACTAAAGCTTTCCCTCCAAGGTTCTCGGTAGAGAATAGTCGCTGAATAATTATTTGCCATTTTAAGAGTAGAGGTTTTTATTTTTTTTGTCCCTCAAACCAGTGTTTTTTTTATTTATTTAAGCTCTCACCTGCACAAGGTTATAATCTAGCCTATCTACAGGTGGCTTCACTGTAATCATTTACACAGTGGAATGTCCCACACCTTCACTTGAAGGTTAAGGTCCCCTAACAAAGGTTAGACTGAAGCAACCTGGTTGCTGTTGGATTGATAAGGGCCCTCCCTGTATTCTGTAAATGCAGTGCACTGGACATGCTTTGGTTAGACTGCCCTTTTGCTCTGGTTTAGAGAGCACATTCACAACAGTCCCAAGCAATTGTGCATGTCATGAATTAGGCTTGGGCAGTATACCATATGCCAGGGTATTTGGAAAAAGCCAAGGGATGGTTTTTCAATACTGTTTTATACATTTTAATATTTGTAGATACTTTTGAAGTAAATACCTGCAGTCAACTTGTGCAATACTATAGGAGATAAAGAACATTGCGTAATATAGTTATCCTGTCACATTTTTATGAAGCTTACGGTAGTCCCTAGTCACGTGTCACATGGTGTTTGTTTACAAGCAACTACGACGAGAGATCGGAGCTTTGTGAGTCACTCACTGTTGTGCAGCATGCGCCAGGGGATCTAATTACACTATGGAATTCACAACTAAATGTTTGCCAGCTAGATATCTTATAACGTATGTTAACAGTCTAAAATGTGCAAAATGTCTGCAGTTGTGCATTTGGTGTGTAAATTTAGTAGCTAGTTAGCTATCTAACTAAGTGGTTAGCTTATTCCAAAATCAAGCATTAGCTTGGTAGCAGCAGAGAATCACATCCTGGATCAAGAGCCTTGCTGGAAAATATTTGTTTTGTGTGCAACAAAATGAGTGAGTAGTATTTTTGAGTTACTTGTATAGTTTAGTTCAGAAACTGTACAACATGTTTACAATGCGCTCTTTAGCATTTTGTTGGTATTCTCTATTGGGATTTTACATATACAGTGCATTCGGAAACTATTTAGACCCCTTCCCCTTTTCCAATGTTTGTTACGTTACAGCCTTATTCTGACATGGATGAAAAACATGGATGAATCCTGTTTCCATTGATCATCCTAGAGATGTTTATACAACTTGTTTTGAGTCTACCTGTGGTAATTTCAATTGATTGGACATGATTTGGAAAGGCGCACACACACACACCAGTCTATACAAGGTCCCACAGTTGACAGTGCATGTCAGAGCAAATCCAAGGTCGACGAAATTGTCAGTAGAGTTCTGAGACAGGATTGTGTCGAGGCACAGATCTGGGGAAGGGTACCATATCGACTGTAGTAGTGCCATCATGCCACTATATCATCGGAGGCCATTAGGTCAAATGGCTTGTTTCGAAAGGTTACCAAAAGGAGAGGTTACCCGCCCCCCCCCCCCCCCCCCCCCCCCAACTTGTGCAACTTTCCCTTTCTTGACGATTCAGTACATATCCAGATACATGGGCTCCAATACGATACAGGAACAATATGTTTTGATTTTGAACGACTCGGTGCGATTTGGTTTGATTAGAGGAACGAAACGATAAGATTCGATGCACTGACATTTGTTGTATAAACACATTCGTTTTCCATTCTAATCTGCAGCTAATGGAGTTTATGAGCTGGGCGCCTCTAAGCTGAATCTGTCTGAGCTGACCTCTCTCACTGTGTGTGTAAATTATGTGTATATGTCGGGACTTGCTCAGCCATAAGGGAGACTCTGCATCTACCACCCCACCTATCAGATAATGGGGATAATGTTTGCTTTTTGTCCCTCAACTTTCGATCTGAAATCCCCATCACCAACTAATTTTGTCATTTTTGCAGATTCAAAGTGTTTGAGCTAGTAATGTATCAATATTCATCATTGCAAATTAGCTATGACATAGCCAATGAATATAGAGCACAATTTGGGATTTCAGCCCTGTCTCAATTGAATGGTTTAGACCTTTTTGGAAGTTGGAACTGGCTTCAAGGTCCAGAGTTGAATTTGAGGGCTTTAGTCTATTGATAGACTGGGTAAATCTAGATGTACCCTAGGACTGTCCACAGTACAGGGGAATGCATATTCAATAGGAGTATGTGCATGCATTGAGTTATTGAGCTTGTTTTGCTGATTCCATGTGGCTACAGATGAAAAACAATCTGTTTCCCTTCCATTTGGGACTTATTTTATTATACTGATCAACATCATTTGCTGCTTTTCTTTCATTCTAAAAGTTTGCGCTCTCTCTTTAAGACCCTTGACTTCATTCACACAGTCAGTTCGAGGCTAGAGCAAAGATGATATGTGAATTGGGGGAGACGATGAAAATGTTATGTTTTTGGTGTCAATCAGCTTTGAAATCAGCAATATTTTGCGCTAACATTTGCATATCAGAAGCATGGTACTAGGGTAGTGAATTGATGTTTGCTTCAGCTAGCAAGGAAAGTTGGCCTATAATTTTAATTTGTATTTATTTAACTAGGCAAGTTAGTTAAGAACAAATTCTTATTTACAATGAAGACCTACCCCAGCCAAACCCTAACCCGGACGACGCTGGGCCATTTGTGCGCTGCCTTATGGGACTCCCAATCACGTCCGGTTGTGATACAGCCTGGAATCGAACCAGGGTCTGTAGTGACGCCTCTAGCACTGAGATGCAGTGCCTTAGACCGCTGCGCTTCTCTGAAGCTACCGGTATCTTCTTGCAAGTGTTTTAGCATGTAATGCTAATGAGTGCAGTGGTTCCTCAGGCCAGGCTAGAGCTAGCAAAGAGTAAGTGGAGCAGGGACGGTGCTCTCTCGCTGTAAGGGGACATCGGCTGACCTGATACAGACATACTTGATCCACTCTCAATCAGTAGACGACGTTAGGCACATTTGACACTGACAGAAGTACCGAAAGTAACAAATTCTAGTAACAAACTTTCATTTTCTAGTATTGAAAAACGACTACAGTGCAATGGTACCTGTCAGTACCAAGGACTCAACATATTTTTTTCTGGCTGTCTGGCCCTTGGTGATTGGGGCTGGCTGCAGAGTGGGCATCAGCTCAGAGAATGGAGAGCAGAGAGTTGGGTGTAGTGAAGTAGTAGCCTAAATTATTTTGGAGGTGTCTGGTCACTGGTGACATTCATTCTCATTGAGGAGGCATAGGCCTGTAGCTGTACTGTACGTCGGCTTACATAAACACCTGCTGTGGTGGTGAGTGTCAAATGTCTCACATATACAGTGAGGGTGGGCTTATCCTCTCATACAACCTGTGCTACATGGTCCAAGGTGTAGTGAATCATGAGCTTGGCAGTCATACTTTCACTTTAATAGCTGAAATGCTTGAGGCGGATCTTTTCTTCCTGTCTGGTTGAATTATGCAATCCTCTGTCTTTCATGCAATGCTTCCTTCAGTTAAAGGGGCAATCAGCAGTTTCTACATACGTTTTAGACTTATACACTGAGTGTACAAAACATTACAAACACCTTCCTAATATTGAGTTGCACCCCCCCACCTTTTCTTTTGCCCTCAGAACATGAAATCTACAAGGTGTCGAAAGCGTTACACCGGGATAATGTCCCGTGTTCATGCCAATGTTTTCCACAGTTGTCAAGTTGGCTGGATGTTCTTTTGGTGGTGAACCATTCTTGAAGCACACGGGAAACTATTGAAAAACCCAGCAGTGTTGCAGTTCTTGACACAAACCGATGCGCCTGGCACCTACTGCCATACCCTGTTCAAAGGCACTTAAATCTTTTGTCTTGCCTATTCACCCTCTGAATGGCACACACAATTCATGTCTGAATTGTCTCAAGGCATAAAAATCCTTCTTTAACCCATCTCTTCCCCTTCATCTACACTGATTTGAAGTGACATCAATAAGGGATCATAGGATTCAACTGGATGCACCTGGTCAGTTTGTCATGAAAAGAGCAGATTTTCTTAATGTTTTGTACACTCAGTGTAAATTATATATGCCCATTGATTCTTGAAGAATTTAACTTATAAATGTCTCATGACCTAAGTTCAACTGTCGTACCCCATCAGAACCCAAACTATAAACATGTTTTACTCCCACTGTTTGTCAACAAAGTAAATACAAATGCTATATAGCCTTCAAACATGGTTAAAACTATCATTTTGATATCATGGATGGTGAATCCTTGCATCCATAGCTCTGTCTATGAATTTGAGTGGTTAGATTTCTCAAGGCCCATCCCTTAACTTTTTACTGAAACTGGTGGGGAGGTCACTTTGTTATTGTTTTAACTGCTGATTGCCGCTTTAAGGTCGTGAATTCGTGTTTTGGTGAGCGGTGTAAAAATATCTTGATGCTCATCTCTTCAGATGAATGTGTGCAGGGTAATTACTTCCTCTGTAGGAGGAGGCTGTGGCAAACTGTGCATACACCAAAAACATGAGCGCCCCCCCAACAGTGAGGTTGTTAAGCTACCACGCCACAAGTGTTTATAGACCCAGAGGCGCAACATCGCGAGACTTCCAGAAACGGCTGCGAAATAGACTAAGCAGACAGGCTGGGGTTTGGGGTTTGAGAAGTCAATGAGAGCAGTGAAATTCTCCCTTAGTAGTTAATTTTCTCAATCTAAAGGCACAACCTAGATTCAAGTCAATGTCTTAATAAGTAGTTGAACATGTTTTTACTTAAATTGACATACTAGCACGTTATGATTTTTGTCAAAAACAACTTTATATTGAGTGCCTTTGCTTTGACGGCCTGCACATGCGAAGTTTGGCGCCAGACGACCGTTAGACCTGCTGACGTGTTTCTACGCATGAGCTTAGCTAGCCAACGTCGCAATGACATCGCCTACAAGCGTGATCGAGGATTTCTATTGGCGAAGCAGTTTCTGCCTGTCTTTGACCTCTCATATGCAAAAGCAGCAGCATCCTTGTCAACAACAGAACCCTTTTAATTGGTTTTGCTTGTTTTGGAGATTTCTGTTTGGGTTAGAGCATACAAACACCTCTCTTTCTTCCGCCACTTTCATTCTCTTGGTATCTGAGTCACTTCTGTCTTGCCAGGGTTCATGAGACATGGGCCGGTATAGAACTGCATTGCACTTTGACTCAAACAGTGATCCTCAACAAGTATTCTAGTGTCTGACAGTTAGGCTAAGTAATGTTGTAGCCCAGGATTGAGGAGAAAGGTTGAATGTCCTCCGCTGCCTCCCTCTGTCTGCTTCATGAAGACAAGAGTTTTGCAATGGTGACCCATCTGGGGAAACCTTGGATTATTTTTTAGATGTACTGTCTCCCAATTTGAGACTGAAAGAAGACTGTTTTGCATTGAGTGCCTCTTCTGTTCAACGTTACAGGAAGGTAAGGGCAAGGAACCATTCATTATGAGAGCCAGGCCTTTTTTAAAGCTGTTGTTTATTGGCAGTGTCTCCTATACCATTAGTTTATTATGACCATTACACCATGTAATTGGATGCCCTCCTGCCTAGGGAAAATGTTAGCATTATTGGCCTTGATGTTGCCTCAGGAAGATGTTGGGTGGCAACTGTGTTCATTAGGCCTTCCCCACAAACTCATATAAACCTAACATAGAAAATGTTGTGGGGAAAAGAAGAACTAACATCATGAGTGTTGACTTTCCCTAAGTTGTCCTATTTTCATGTCTGCCTAATGTTGGTTGTATTTTCACAACCTCAATCTGCTTCTTGGCAAAATGTCTAGAAAAATAAACTTGAAAGAGTGAGAGGACAGAGCTCGTAATTAGGGATGCACGATATATCGGTGAACATATTGGAATTGGCCAATATTAGCTGAAAATGCCAACATCGGTATCGGCCAATGTCTAGTTTAACGCCAGATGTGCAAAACCAATGTGAAAGCTGACGTGCATACTAGAGGTCGACCGATTTTATGATTTTTCTACGCCAATACCAATTATTGGAGGGCCAAAAAAAGCCGATACCGATTAATCGGCCTATTTATTTATTTATATATATATATTTGTAATGATGACAATTACAACAATACTGAATGAACAATGAACACTTTTATTTTAACATAATATAATACATAAATAAAATCAATTTAATCGAGCCGATCGAGCTGTCAAACAGTCATTTGAAAGAGTAACAAAATTTCAGAGACAACTCAAAGGCAAAATCTATTAAAGCTAAGATAATGGAATTCGTTGCCCTTGAAAATCAACTGTTCGCCGACTGGTCGAGCACCGGTTAACACTACCAAAAGCTCTATTTTTCAGATGTTGCCCTACCGGAGTTACAATGTAATAGCGTCAATGTATGTCAAGAAGCTAATAGCATACTAAGGAACGCCGTTTGGGTCTTTGCGTGTCAAAAACGATACAGTAGCACTGTCAAAGCTGTACAAAAAAGTCAGCAAACACCACGAACGATGTGTTTACAATACCGTGTTGGTAATAAAGCATTATTTGTTTGACCGCAACTTCTGGGGTAGGTAACTTTAGCTTGGTACCTAGCTAGCACCAATACAACGCAACCTGAAAACAACGACCAGTAGAAACTGCAGTCATTTTCATTATTCTTAGCAATGATTTAGGAATCCGTGTGAGTAAGTATTGTTGTTCGCTTATTGATTTTGAACTTCTTCAGTTCATGAAAATAAATAGCTAGCCAGCTACTTAGCTTTGGGCAACAGGGTTAACGTTATAAGCAGCCAGCTAGCTTCATCTGGCTAGTGAGGCTCGACCGGACCGGATTATGTGTTGTGAAGCTAGCCACAATAAGGATTAAGCACAATAGTGGAATTTGCAGTTTGCCTTAAAAATTAAAGTATGTCATTGACAGTGATGGAAATGAATACAAATAGTAGAATTATACTATTATTTTGAAGGCTAACCACGAAGTCCGCTATTGTGGCTAATCCTTATTGTGGCTAGCTTCACATAGATGGGTCCGACCACCATTTAATCAAATAAGAACTGTTTTATAAATTAGGGTTATTTTTAGATGACACAGAGCAATATAGTTAGCTAGCTAACTATAGCTACTGAAACAGATTGTCATTTTTGGGGAAGAACATTGTTTGCATCCATGAGCTAGCTAGCTTTTTTTTATGACCAGCACTGTAGGTGCGCTATACAACTTTACCAGCATCATAGCATACGTATCGATGAATCGTTGTGACATATGAAATACGAGTGATAGTGTAATCAATGTGTAATAACTATGTAAAAAAAATAAAAAATGAACACGTTAAATTATTATGTGACGTGCAGTCATATTCAGGCCCCGATTGGTCAACAAACTTCTTTGACACATAAAATAGTGTTAAATACTATATTTTTTGACACGCAAAGACCCAAATGGCTTTCCTTAGAAATCCTGGTTGAGAATGAAAAGACTGAACAAATGAACAACGAAACAGCCGGGCAAGCAAGTGAAAAATAAGGTTTTGATGATGTTTTACTGGAAATGGGGACATACGTAAATGCCAACAAAATATATTTTTGGTGTGTGTATAACCTTTATTTAACTTGGCAAGTCAGTCAAGAACAAATTCTAATTTACAATGACGGCCTACCCCGGCCAAACCCGGACGACGCTGGGCCAATTGTGCGCCGCCCTATGGAACTTCCAATCACTGCCGGATGTGATACGGCCTGGATTCGAACCAGGGACTGTAGTAACGCCTCTTGCACTGAGATGCAGTGCCTTAGGGCGCTGCTTGTGTATGTTAACTTTTTAACTGTACTAGAATGCTTAAAAGGCCACAGTAATTTTTAATATTGGTATAATTTTCTTTGGCAAGCAAAATATTGGATATCGGTATCAGCCAAAAATGTCATATCGGTGCATCACTACTCATAAACTATTAATCATGGGTTTATCTTTAGCTCCTACTTCTCCCGTAACCTGAGTTAGGCTATAGCAACAAGTGTTGGCGTCAGCTAACCCTGCCATTCAAAATTAAGTCTTTAGTCCTGTTACTCCAGCATCCAAAACTATGAGGAGTGCGTTGTAAAAGGTTGTCCTTTTTCCCAACCTGTCCAAGATCTGGTGTCGCTGATGGAAGGGGAAAGCTTATGAGGTTTTGAAAGGACCAGCTGGTGATGGGGAAGCCCATGGTGCTGGGATAGAGGTGTATTCACCACCTTGCTACCCTCTGCTACCTGGCACATTCTTCAACCTGGTGACCCTCGGCCATTTGCCAACTTGTACGTCCACTCAGGGTCAAGAGGCACAAGAGCAACCAATCAGCAAATGACAAACTTAAACACTCCCAAGTGTTGTTGCTACTTGTTGCGTGGTGTCTGACCGGAGTCCAGGTTTGTGTGAGGGGGTGGTTATCCTGTATGTGTTTTGGCTAGGTAGTTGTTTGCTATGTTATTTTTGTTTGAGTTTTGATAGAACTCTTGAAATCAAGTCTTTCATCTGTCATTATAACAGTACTAAATCTTTCGGGGACATACACACGTGTTTGATGCGACGACTAACGAGTAATTACCTAGTTCCAGTGCGTATTTTCTTTCGTCAATGATCATTTGGACAAATCACGATTTTACAGGTGTGCTCATCTTTAACATTTCAGAGATTGGGGACATTTGGCCCATAAACTTGCCTGTAACCTGCAAGGAGAGGGGGTGGAGCTACAGCTCTGCTTCCCCTCCTCGTTCTAGTGTCTTTTCTAGCTAGACTGCCCCCAGAACTTAATCGAGCATCTGATGCAATTTCGTGGTATTTTAGTTATGGATTTCCGAGATTACTAGGTAGTGGACCCTGTGTACCCTACCTATTTGACAGCAGCAGTACATCTGTAGTATTAAAATATCTACGTTAATTCAGTCTGTATGTGCTTACTCTTTCAGGCAGTGCACTGGTTCACCCGTTGTGCTGAAGGTGGTGTATGACCCGAGCTATGCTGAAAGGACATGAATGTTTTTCTGTCTTCCCCATCTGTTTACTGCGTGTCACACTGAAGAGGAGGCGGCGTGAAAGTGAGACTGATGTCTTGTAGGTCATAATGCTGTTATTTTGGATGAGAGCTGGAATCTGCATCTTCAGAACTAAATCTATTGAATCCACTGAAGCAGTACATGTACTATAGGCCTAAGACATGTTAGGCCTCTTACTGTATAAAGTTAATGCAAAATCTTTAGCCTCACTCTGAAGCACTTTTCTCTGAAATTGCATAGGCCTCCCTCTCCACTCTGTGTTTAACTTTGCAAAGCAGAGGTGAGTCACAGTAGTTCAGGCACAACCAGGATTGGCAGTTGGTTTTGTCCCAACATGTTGGGCCCTTCAGATGAAAACAACCACGCCTAACCTGGTGGGCGCAGAGCGTCACGCTTTAATGCTGAATGTCAAAGCGCCCTCGTATGCTTTTTCCATTTACATGTAGGTGTTTGAATCGATGCTGCAATGCAGCCTCACCACCGCAAAGTTGATTTTTTTTTGGACAGTGTAACGTGATCAAGATCAAATCAAATCAAATGTATTTATATAGCCCTTCGTACATCAGCTGATATCTCAAAGTGCTGTACAGAAACCCAGCCTAAAACCCCAAACAGCAAGCAATGCAGGTGTAGAAGCACGGTGGCTAGGAAAAACTCCCTAGAAAGGCCAAAACCTAGGAAGAAACCTAGAGAGGAACCAGGCTATGAGGGGTGGCCAGTCCTCTTCTGGCTGTGCCGGGTGGAAATTATAACAGAACATGGCCAAGATGTTCAAATGTTCATAAATGACCAGCATGGTCAAATAATAATAATCACAGTAGTTGTCGAGGGTGCAGCAAGTCAGCACCTCAGGAGTAAATGTCAGTTGGCTTTTCGTAGCCAATCATTCAGAGTATCTCTACTGCTCCTGCTGTTTCTAGAGAGTTGAAAACAGCAGGTTTGGGACAGGTAGCACGTCCAGTGAACAGGTCAGGCTTCCATAGCCGCAGGCAGAACAGTTGAAACTGGAGCAGCAGCATGGTCAGGTGGACTGGGGACAGCAAGGAGTCATCATGCCAGGTAGTCCTGAGGCATGGTCCTAAGGCTCAGGTCCTCCGAGAGAGAGAAAGAGAAAGAGAGAATTAGAGAGAGCGTACTTTAATTCACACAGGACACCGGATAAGACAGGAGAAGAACTCCAGATATAACAAACTGACCCTAGCCCCCCGACACATAAACTACTGGCTGAGACAGGAGGGGTCAGGAGACACTGTGGCCCCATCCGATGATACCCCCGAACAGGGCCAAACAGGAAGGATATAACCCCACCCACTTTGCCAAAGCACAGCCCCCACACCACTAGAGGGATATCTTCAACCACCAATTTACCATCCTGAGACAAGGCCGAGTATAGCCCACAAAGATCTCCGCCACGGCACAACCCAAGGGGGGGGTGCCAACCCAGACAGGAAGATCACGTCAGTGACTCAACCCACTCAAGTGACGCACCCATCCTAGGGACGGCATGAAAGAGCACCACTAAGCCAGTGACTCAGCCCCTGTAATAGGGTTAGAGGCTGAGAATCCCAGTGGAGAGAGGGGAACCGGTCAGGCAGAGACAGCAAGGGCGGTTCGTTGCTCCAGAGCCTTTCCGTTCACCTTCACACTCCTGGGCCAGACTACACTCAATCATATGACCCACTGAAGTAAAGACTTAAAAGTTGAGACCGAGTCTGCGTCTTTCACATGGGTAGGCAGACCATTCCATAAAAAGGGAGATCTATAGGAGAAAGCCCTGCCTCCAGCTGTTTGCTTAGAAATTCTAGGGACAATTAGGAGGCCTGCGTCTTGTGACTGTAGCGTACGTGTAGGTATGTACGGCAGGACCAAATCGGAAAGATAGGTAGGAGCAAGCCCATGTAAGGCTTTGTAGGTTAGCAGTAAAACCTTGAAATCAGCCCTTGCCTTACCAGGAAGCCAGTGTAGGGAGGCTAGCACTGGAGTAATATGATCAAATTGTTTGTTTCTAGTCAGGATTCTAGCAGCCGTATTTAGCCCTAACTTAAGTTTATTTAGTGCTTCATCCGGGTAGCCGGAAAGTAGAGCATTGCAGTAGTCTAACCTAGAAGTAACAAAAGCATGGATTCATTTTTCTGCATCATTTCTGGGCAGAAAGTTTCTGATTTTTGCAATGTTACGTAGATGGAAAAAAGCTGTCCTTGAAACAGTCTTGATGTGTTCGTCAAAAGAGAGATCAGGGTCCAGAGTAATGCCGAGGTCCTTCATAGTTTTATTTGAGACGACTTTACAACCATCAAGTTTGTCAGATTCAACAGAAGATCTCTTTGTTTCTTGGGACCTAGAACAAGCATCTCTGTTTTGTCTGAGTTTAAAAGTAGAAAGTTTGCAGCCATCCACTACCTTATGTCTGAAACACAGGCTTCTAGCGAGGGCAATTTTGGGGCTTCACCATGTTTCATTGAAATGTACAGCTGTGTGTCATCCGCGTAGCAGTGAAAGTTAACATTATGTTTTCGAATTACATCCCCAAGAGGTAAAATATATAGTGAAAACAATAGTTTGAGGAACACCGAAATGTACAGTTGATTTGTCAGAGGACAAACCATTCACAGAGACAAACTGATATCTTTCCGACAGATAAGATCTAAACCAGGCCAGAACTTGTCCGTGTAGACCAATTTTGGTTTCCAATCTCTCCAAAAGAATGTGGTGATCGATGGTATCAAAGGCAGCACTAAGGTCTAGGAGCACGAGGACAGATGCAGAGCCTCGGTCTGACGCCATTTAAAAGGTAATTTACCACCTTCACAAGTGCAGTCTCAGTGCTATGATGGGGTCTAAAACCAGACTGAAGCATTTCATATACATTGTTTGTCTTCAGGAAGGCAGTGAGTTGCTGCGCAATAGCTTTTTCTAAAATGTTTGGGAGGAATGGAAGATTTGATATAGGCCGATTTTTAGTTTTTTATATTTTCTGGGTCAAGGTTTGGCTTTTTCAAGAGAGGTTTTATTACTGCCACTTTTAGTGAGTTTGGTACACATCCGGTGGATAGAGAGCCGTTTATTATGTTCAACATAGGAGGGCCAAGTACAGGAAGTAGCTCTTTCAGTAGTTTAGTTGGAATAGGGTCCAGTATGCAGCTTGATGGTTTAGAGGCCATGATTATTTTCATGATTGTGTCAAGAGATATAGTACGAAAACACTTTAGTGTCTCCCTTGATCCTAGGTCCTGGCAGAGTTGTACAGACTCAGGACAGCTGAGCTTTGGAGGAATAAGGAGATTTAAAGAGGAGTCCATAATTTGCTTTCTAATGATCATGATCTTTTCCTCAAAGAAGTTCATGAATTTATTACTGCTGAAGTGAAAGCCATCATCACTTGGGGAATGCTGCTTTTTAGTTAGCTTTGCGACAGTATCAAAAAGAAATTTCGGATGGTTCTTATTTTCCTCAATTAAGTTGGAAAAATAGGATGATCGAGTAGCAGTGAGGGCTCTTCGGTACTGCACGGTACTGTCTTTCCAAGCTAGTCGGAAGACTTCCAGTTTGGTGTGGCGCCATTTCCGTTCCAATTTTCTGGAAGCTTGCTTCAGAGCTCGGGTATTTTCTGTATACCAGGGAGCTAGTTTCTTATGACAAATGTTTTTAGTTTTTAGGGGTGCAACTCCATCTAGGGTATTGCGCAAGGTTAAATTGAGTTCATCAGTTAGGTGGTTAACTGATTTTTGTCCTCTGAAGTCCTTGGGTAGGCAGAGGGAGTCTGGAAGGGCATCAAGGAATCTTTGTGTTGTCTGAGAATTTATAGCACGACTTTTGATGCTCCTTGGTTGGGGTCTGAGCAGATTATTTGTTGCGATTGCAAACGTAATAAAATGGTGGTCCGATAGTTAAGGATTGTGAAGAAAAACAATAAGATCTACAACATTTATTCCATTTGACAAAACTAGGTCCAGAGTATGACTGTAGCAGTGAGTAGGTACAGAGACATGTTGGACAAAACCAACTGAGTCGATGATGGCTCCGAAAGCCTTTTGGAGTAGGTCTGAGGACTTTTCCATGTGAATATTAAAATCACCAAAAATTAGAATATTATCTGCTATGACTACAAGGTCCGATAGGAATTCTGGGAACTCAGTGAGGAACGCTGTATATGGCCCAGGAGGCCTGTAAACAGTAGCTATAAAAAGTGATTGAGTAGGCTGTATAGATTTCATGACTAGAAGCTCAAAAGACGAAAACGTCATTTTATTTTTGGTAAATTTAAATTTGCTATCGTAAATGTTAACAACACCTCCGCCTTTGCGGGATGCACGGGGGATAAGATCATCTGTTGTAATCAGACATGTTGAAAGTTTTAGGCCTTCTCTCTTTCTATTGGGCATTAAGTACCAATGAAGAGACCAAGCAGCCTTGTATCTTCCTCTTAACCTTTTATCTTTCTCTTAACCTAACTCCCTATGATTCATTTCCCTGACACAATCCTTCATCTCTTTTTTTCTCTTTCTTTTCTTTCTTTCTCAGGCCCGGCTCTAGATCTCATCTGCCTCTTGACTGCAGCTGAAGCCTGTCGTCATGGCAGTAGGCAGTGAGGCCTCACTAACAGGGCTAATATGTCTCTAAACAATGTCTCACCCAGGCAGAGGCACATAAGGCCCTATACTCCATGGCTCCATATCACCTGTTGTCAATAGTGTTAGCGCTCTGGGCTAGTTGGCTAATGCACAGATCATTGTGAGCCCGTGTGCCCTCCCTGCCTGTAGCCTCGCCCCAGTGCTTATGTTAGTCTTAGCTTCTGCTGCTAATTAGCACAATCCCAGAGCAGCAACAGTGGGACCAGGCCTGGAGTGAAATTGCGTTGCTAGGAACCACTCCATATTAGAGATCTGCCAGAGGTGTGTTTACCTATGTTTTGAATTTGTCTTGGTATCAACATCAAGAGATGGCATAGTTGAGTAGGCTATGTGTATGCGATCTGTATGCTTGATTTGAAATTGTGGTGATCAAAAATAATGTGCCTTTAGTATTGTATGCATCAGAGGCATGTGTGCATCACCAGTTCAAACAACTGAAGTCTGTCCCTCTTGCAAGGTACCATCCCCAGGCCCACAGGGCAAACGCAGCCCTTCGTCTTTCTCATCAATTACCTTTGACATACAAATACCGTTCAAAAGTTTGGGGACACTTAGAAATGTCCTTGTTTTTGAAAGAAAAGCATCCCAGGGTCGCCTGTTGACGTTGAGACTGGTGTTTTGCGGGTACTATTTAATGAAGCTGCCAGTTGAGGACTTGTGAGGCGTCAGTTTCTCAAACTAGACACTAATGTACTTGTATTCTTGCTCAGTTGTGCACCGAGGCCTCCCACTCCTCTTTCTATTCTGGTTAGAGCCAGTTTGTGCTGTTCTTTGAAGGAAGTAGTACCCAGCGTTGTATGAGATCTTCAGTTTCTTTGCAATTTCTCGCATGGAATAGCCTTCATTTCTAAAAACTAGAATAGACTGACGAGTTTCAGAAGAAAGTACTTTGTTTCTGGCCAGTTTGAGCCTGTAATCGAACCCACAAAATAGTCATTTACAACATTAACAATGTCTACACTGTGTTTCTGATTAAGTTGATGTTATTTAATGGACAAAAAATTTGCTTTTGTTCCAAAAAACAAGGACATTTCTAAGTGACCCCAATCTTTTGAACGGCAGTGTATATGAATGTACAATTATAAGCTCCCACTCAGTGCCTTTGCTCGAAGTTGGGTCAAAGCAGAGAAAATTCTGTGTTTGCTTATCTTGTTTTGGATTCACTCCAAAGAGTGTGAGAGATGAGGGGAGCTTCTACCTTTTGGGATAGAGAGGAATCAGGAGTATGCGCTGCAGGATCAAATCAAATTGTATTTGTCACATGCACCGAATACAACAGGTGTAGACCTTAGAGTTAAATGCTTACTTACAAGCCCTTAACCAACAATGCAGTTTTAAGAAAAATGTGTTAAGTAAAAAAGATAAACAAAAAATAAAAAATAAAAATAATTAGAGTGTTTGGACGATGATAGTTTGTTGGTAATGTGGACATTAAGGAACTTGAAGCTCTCAACCTGCTCCACTACAATGATTAGTATTCTCACGTTGGTGTTCCTTTTGTCCAGGTGGGATAGGGCAGTGTGGAGTGCAATAGCGATTGCATCATCTGTGGATCTGAGGCGGTATGCAAATTGGAGTGGGTCTAGGGTTTCTGGGATAATGGTGTTGATGTGAGCCATGACCAGCCTTTCAAAGCACTTCATGGCTACAGACATGAGTGCTACGGGTCGGTAGTCATTTAGGCAGGTTACCTTAGTGTTCTTGGGCAAATGGGGTTTTCTGGTTCTGTGAAGTTGCAGATGTGAGTGTCCTCAGGATAGAGAGAGCGAGGGAATTAGGTTGAGGGAGACAGAGATGGTGTCTTCTGGGCAGAGAGCGAGGTTAAGGAGGCGAGTGAGTAACGGAGATTGTCATCATTAGGAAAGTTAGATAGGAGCAGCTTGGTTTTTCTACTGGTATGTCAGAACCTGTTAGAATATAATGTCACAGACACCATTATTCTGCAGCTATCAACATTCATTAAAATGATTGTCCAGATCTATTTTTGGGGACGATGGGAGTTATTATTACTAAGTGTTTGCGTCTCGATTTGTGTGTGTGTGTTTATCGTTCTTTGAAGCAGTGTTTCTCCTATAATCATTTAGCAGCGGTGCCGCCACTGAAAAAATACATATTTCTGCCGAGATACGCTTTTAAGATCAGAGTGGCAAGTTACAACAAGTTGCATATCTTCCTCAGATTTTCATCAGCCCGTCCGAGAACCTCTAAGGTAATTTGTAATCCTGGAAGTGTAGCCAACCCATAGAGAGGATTCTAGTGCCCAAGGGTCCGTTTTAGCATGGGCAGCGCTATTGAGGACTTTCACCATTTTGAAGTAGTTAGCAGGGTGGGACATCCTATGAGTAAAGGAAGGACCACATAATTCCATCCAGGTCATCAGGAGGGATCAGCCAATGAATTATACTTGTGTGAAAACATTCCATTACTGCAGGTGGCAGTAAATGTATACCTGTTCAAACAGCACACTTCAGGTGGCAATATGCACCCTTTCACTTTGTTTACCAACTCATAGAAGTAGTAGAGGAAGAACATTTGACTACTTCAAAATGGAGATGGCCTCAATGGCACTGCCCATGCTCTGACAGTTGCCATAATGGGACAAATACAATGTTGCGTCCTCTGACTATCTTTTAGCCAACCTTATTAATAGATGTATGTAATAATTGTTAGCTAAGAGTTACGTTACGCTAGTTAAATTACTGTTTGGGTTAATATAGAATGGTCTGGTGATGTCATTGAGTTTTAAGAGAGAAAATGAAACTGTCCTTGATTTTCAGATGAGTTTTAAAGGAAGATAACATAATTACATGTTCATGTATTTTGGAGTAGGATGTTCAACAAAAAAATCCTCATTTTGAGTGAGTCTTAAGTTAATAAAGCAGCTGACTGAATGAGAGGCCTAGCCTAGACATTTTGCTAGAAGTTCTCTATTGAAACACGTCTGTGTTGCCTGCCATATATTTCCTATATCGTTTTTCATATTCTTATAATGCAATGAACTGGATAACACTTTTCCCACTTTCAATCTTTGTATCGCAGGTTTGAATGGGGTATTTTCTAAAAATTAAAACACAATCGTTTTCTCCCTCTCCCTGCTCTCTCTGTTTGCTCCAGGCGAGGCTAAGATGGTGGACCGGCTGGCGAACAGCGAGGCCAACTCCAAGCGGATCCAGGTAGTCGAGGGCTGCTTCGGCGCAGCGGGCCAGCCACTGGTCATACCGGGCCGCGTACTCATCGGTGAGGGTGTGCTCACCAAGCTGTGTCGCAAGAAGCCCAAGGCGCGCCAGTTCTTCCTGTTCAATGACATCCTGGTGTACGGCAACATTGTCATCCAGAAGAAGAAGTACAACAAGCAGCACATCATCCCGCTGGAGAGCGTCACCATCGACACGGTGGCTGATGAGGGCGACCTGCGGAACGGCTGGCTCATCAAGACACCCACCAAGTCCTTCGCCGTCTACGCCGCCACCGCTACCGAGAAGTCAGAGTGGATGAGCCACATCGGCAAGTGCGTGGGCGACCTGTTGGAGAAGAGCGGCAAGGCGCCGACTGGCGAGCACGCCGCCGTCTGGATACCAGACTCAGAGGCCACCCTCTGCATGCGCTGCCAGAAGATCAAGTTCACGCCCCTCAGCCGCCGCCACCACTGCCGCAAGTGCGGTTATGTGGTTTGTGGCCCGTGCTCTGACAAGAAGTTCCTGCTGCCCAGCCAGTCATCCAAGCCGGTGCGTGTGTGTGAGTTCTGTTACCTGCAGCTGGCCTCCGCAGGAGGGGGGATGGGCTTAGGCCCACGCTCGGACTCCTACAGCCGGTCAGGGTCAAAGTTCAACAACGTGTCGGACGACGAAGATGAGGAGGACAGCAGTGACTGAGGAAGGCCCTCCTGACAGCCTTCCATATTTTCCCCTTTTAGTAATCAATTAGCAATATTCCACTAATAATTATCGTTTTTTTTTTTTGCCCTCCACAGCTTAAAAATACCGTAGGAAGATTAATTCATTGGACAGCAGTGTTTTGAAGAAACATTCTCTTTTTTTCTTCTAGCTGAAATAAATGTTTTTTTAATGATAATATAGTGAAATGCGTGATGGGAATTGTAGTAAGTTCGGTAAAAATATCCCTCCGACTATTTGTAGATTGTCTGCTTCCTGTATGGCATGCTCCACAGTCCATCTTCTTTGTTCTCCATTAAACAGTGGACCTCACTACAGGAGCGAATGATGCAAGGAGTAATGTAGCTCCTCTGCTAATGTCATCCTCTCTTCAATTACATTCTTGATTTCATTTCCCCTTATATAAAAAAATTCCCGTTTTTTTTTACCAATGAACCTTAAGAGGTGTGTGTACATGCCTCAATGCTGATATTTCTGCGGGGAGAGGTGATAAGCATTCAGTCATACTTTACATAGTCTTGCCTACCCCTTTAAATATTTCAGGTAAAATACCTGTAGGTGCTTTTTTTTCTAGGTTTGTAACCGCTTCAGTATTTTCTAACATAAATAACCCCTCCTTAACTAACCTCTCAAATGATTACAGTATCAAAGCCAGAAACGTAAATAGTCTGATCTGTTGTCTGTTGATTTGTCTTTTGTAGTTATTTGCTAATGACAAATCGGCTATAGCTTTATGATTGTATGGTGAAGCTCCTCTAGGTGTGTATGTCTTAGCATACAGTGGTGGCCAACTTTCAGTTTTGAAGTTGAAGAGTTTTTCTCCACAGCTTAGCTTGTAATAGCATGTATTTGAAATGCACATAGTCAATCATCCCAAAAATGTACCTCACACAGACCTTAATTTTCACACAGTGCCTTCTGAGAAAGTGAGTTGTCTGGGCAGGCCTGTTTTAATGAGATATTGCATCAGAGTAGACCCTAGTACTGGAACTTCTGTTTTGAGGCTGTGTTCTGTCGGTATAACCCTAAGCTGAATAATGGCCATAGGGAGAAGTTTGTGTGATCATTGTGTCGGTGTCTGTAGATGCGCTAGAAAGCTTTACTTCAGATATTTTTTACTAAATCATAGAAGAAAACATGCACCTAAAAATATTGTTATGCTTTATAGAGTACTGTCCAGTGTTGGAGATGGGGTTTTGTTCATCTAGAGTATTTGGCAAGTTTCTGGATGGAGTTTCCACTGAGTGCCTCTAGAGTGCTGTGAGAGCAGAAACTTGACCTGTGATGATCAGGAAATCAGCCCATTGTCTTATTGTGGTCTCCTCAGTGTGACTGCTTCCTAACCTGCCCTCAAAGTTCCAGGGTATCCTGACCTGTCAGAAAATAAAGCTGAACTGAACTTGCCTGACCACAGAGAACGGGATATCATTGCATAACGTACAGGAAGTGTCTACCATCGACTTCTTTCCGAGGAACCGAGACCATCCCTGTCACTCTTCCAACTGAGCTTCCCTATAAGGTATGGACAGTCTGTGTCAGCTGACGCTGACATGTGAAAGGCTTGTTGGAGGACCAACAATGACCTACCCGCAACCACCATCACTTTTTCACGCTGTGAAGCAAATGTGAAATGCACTAACCATTTCAGGTTTTACACTCTGGGCCAGACAGATCTAATTCACTTTGTCTAGGCATAGTTTATCTTCCTGTGTTTCCATGGGAATCCTTACTCTCCTTTTTAAAGCAACTTGTTTTTACACTTAAGCAGTCAGGTTCACAGGTGGCATAGACTTGGAACTAATTTGCAGTCTTTCAGTGTAATATGGAACGTTTATCCTGAGAAGTGTGTGTGTGTGTGTGTTTCAGAGTGACAGAACTGGCAAAAGGGATAATTTCTTTCCTTTTTAAAAATGTTTCGCTTCTCTAAGAAGTAACTGTAGAACCCTATAAAAGTCCATCTCTTTGGCAAGCAATAAGACATGAGACAAATCTCCTACCCTGTTGTCTCTGATTATCAGGTTGTATTGTTGAAGAAGCAGATGCTCAAAATACTACATCACTCACTCCATTGAAGGTTTAGCATTATACTCACTTAAGCAAGTTTTGCTGTTGATCCTACTTATAGATATTGGGCACATCTATATTAACTCAAATCCTACCATAATCTGTAGTTTTCTTAATCAACACGTTTGTTTTTCTTCTTTCACCTCACTTAATGAATATTTTGAAATGACTTTGTTTTAATCCTGTTGATTTTGTATATTTGTATAGTGTTTGGGGTTTGTTTTGTACAGTATACTATGTAGTTATACAAATGCCGCTGTTTCAGGTCTCTTGTGCTCGTCTCACCTTCATGTATGGACCGGATTAAACACCAGCACTTTACTCTCTTTCTCTAGAGAGAGGTCGTAAACAAGAGCTACAGTGCCCCTGAGACCGTAGACTGACAGGACTGGATTTCCTGTATGATATCACCTCATGAGAGTGAGCTAGGGGGACCAACACAACCTGATATTTAACATTGTACACCCATTAAGCAAAAATGATGTCTGAACACAGAACTGAGGGAACAATGTGAGATTTCTGAGAGAGAGCATACCATACTGTTTTGAGTTTGTTTTCTTTGCCTGTTTATCTGGTGTGGTCTGTTAACCACTCAAGTCTCATGGAATTGAAGTTCTCTCGATTGTTATCGGGTGACGTTTTGTCTTCTCTCAGATTTAGATTTTTCTTGTCATTTAAATTCTCGTTTAAAATGTCTTTAAAGGGCTTAAACCTGAATGTAATACAGCATATCATCGTTAGATACTAATTTTCTCTGAATTGAAATATATATGTATAAAATATAAATAACATATTGCCTAAAATCTGTCTTGTCTTCTTTGGCTTGTTGGGAAAAAGTCCTCATGGCTTCAGAGGGGAATGACTATTTACCATGGTGTTTAGAGGGAGCTTGCTAGGTGGTGGAGACAGTCTTCTCGGGGAGCTGAGAACTGACTGCCTCATGACCTCATAGGCTGCCTGATAGTCACATGGCCTGTAGTGCTCGTAACAATCATGCCATAATCCAGCAGCCAAACTGCTCTCGGTGCAGTTTTCAAGCTCTGTTTGTCCAGTGACTCAATGGGAAGCCCAGAAAATTCTCAGACTTATTTTGTTTTCCTTATGCATATCTTAACATTTGTGATCAAGTCACTTTTAGTTATGTAGTAGAAATGAATTAGCCACTGCTTCCTATTCTGAGCATCACCGAATTCCTTGTGGCTCCGCATTGTACAGCTGTAACCAATTCTTTCACAATGTTGAGGAATTTCCCAGGCTTAAAATAGCATTCAGAAAGAAATGCACCAAGCATTTCTGAAAGCTATTTTAATCATTCTGAAGATGCCATGTTCATAGCTGTCCTTTCATTTATCTATTCGACATCTTACATTCATCCGTTTCTGATGAATTATCAAGATGTTCTCATCTAAGCCTGTGGTCTCTTGACATAAAGTCAAATAAAGTAAAGATTATAGGGATGGTTTTGTCACATTTACCAATCCCATTCCCTGTAGTAATACATGATGTATGAAGCTTAACTTGTCTAACAAGTGCAATTTTTGTATTTTTGAATATTTTACTGTGCCTCTCCCCGCAGGTACAGGTCTATCAAAACATTCAGGTTAAAGTTGGTTAAATGCCCCCAAATCCCTTCGATACACCATCCAGCCCAAATCCCTTCGATACACCATCCATCCCAAATCCCTCTGATACACCATCCATCCCAAATCCCTCTGATACACCATGCAGCCCAAATCCCTTCGATACACCATGCAGCCCAAATCCCTTCGATACACCATCCAGCCCAAATCCCTTCGATACACCATCCAGCCCAAATCCCTTCGATACACCATCCAGCCCAAATCCCTTCGATACACCGTCCAGCCCAAATCCCTCTGATACGCCGTCCAGCCCAAATCCCTCTGATACACCGTCCAGCCCAAATCCCTCCGATACGCCGTCCAGCCCAACTCCCTCCGATACGCCGTCCAGCCCAACTCCCTCCGATACGCCGTCCAGCCCAAATCCCTCCGATACGCCGTCCAGCTCAAATCCCTCCGATACGCCGTCCAGCTCAAATCCCTCCGATACGCCGTCCAGCTCAAATCCCTCCGATACGCCGTCCAGCTCAAATCCCTCCGATACGCCGTCCAGCTCAAATCCCTCCGATACGCCGTCCAGCTCAAATCCCTCCGATACGCCGTCCAGCTCAAATCCCTCCGATACGCCGTCTAGCCCAAATCCCTCCGATACGCCGTCCAGCTCAAATCCCTCCGATACGCCGTCCAGCTCAAATCCCTCCGATACGCCGTCCAGCTCAAATCCCTCCGATACGCCGTCCAGCCCAAATCCCTCCGATACGCCGTCCAGCCCAAATCCCTCCGATACGCCGTCCAGCTCAAATCCCTCCGATACGCCGTCCAGCTCAAATCCCTCCGATACGCCGTCCAGCTCAAATCCCTCCGATACGCCGTCCAGCTCAAATCCCTCCGATACGCCGTCCAGCTCAAATCCCTCCGATACGCCGTCCAGCTCAAATCCCTCCGATACGCCGTCCAGCCCAAATCCCTCCGATACGCCGTCCAGCCCAAATCCCTCCGATACGCCGTCCAGCCCAAATCCCTCCGATACGCCGTCCAGCCCAAATCCCTCCGATACGCCGTCCAGCCCAAATCCCTCCGATACGCCGTCCAGCCCAAATCCCTCCGATACGCCGTCCAGCCCAAATCCCTCCGATACGCCGTCCAGCTCAAATCCCTCCGATACGCCGTCCAGCCCAAATCCCTCCGATACGCCGTCCAGCCCAAATCCCTCCGATACGCCGTCCAGCCCAAATCCCTCCGATACGCCGTCCAGCCCAAATCCCTCCGATACGCCGTCCAGCCCAAATCCCTCCGATACGCCGTCCAGCCCAAATCCCTCCGATACGCCGTCCAGCTCAAATCCCTCCGATACGCCGTCCAGCCCAAATCCCTCCGATACGCCGTCCAGCCCAAATCCCTCCGATACGCCGTCCAGCTCAAATCCCTCCGATACGCCGTCCAGCTCAAATCCCTCCGATACGCCGTCCAGCTCAAATCCCTCCGATACGCCGTCCAGCTCAAATCCCTCCGATACGCCGTCCAGCTCAAATCCCTCCGATACGCCGTCCAGCTCAAATCCCTCCGATACGCCGTCCAGCTCAAATCCCTCCGATACGCCGTCCAGCTCAAATCCCTCCGATACGCCGTCCAGCTCAAATCCCTCCGATACGCCGTCCAGCTCAAATCCCTCCGATACGCCGTCCAGCTCAAATCCCTCCGATACGCCGTCCAGCCCAAATCCCTCCGATACGCCGTCCAGCTCAAATCCCTCCGATACGCCGTCCAGCTCAAATCCCTCCGATACGCCGTCCAGCTCAAATCCCTCCGATACGCCGTCCAGCCCAAATCCCTCCGATACGCCGTCCAGCCCAAATCCCTCCGATACGCCGTCCAGCCCAAATCCCTCCGATACGCCGTCCAGCCCAAATCCCTCCGATACGCCGTCCAGCTCAAATCCCTCCGATACGCCGTCCAGCTCAAATCCCTCCGATACGCCGTCCAGCTCAAATCCCTCCGATACGCCGTCCAGCTCAAATCCCTCCGATACGCCGTCCAGCTCAAATCCCTCCGATACGCCGTCCAGCTCAAATCCCTCCGATACGCCGTCCAGCTCAAATCCCTCCGATACGCCGTCCAGCTCAAATCCCTCCGATACGCCGTCCAGCCCAAATCCCTCCGATACGCCGCCCAGCCCAAATCCCTCCGATACGCCGTCCAGCTCAAATCCCTCCGATACGCCTGGCTAATCACCACTGTACAGTTCACATGGTAACCGCACAGGGCTGCAGCCTGGCCCTTGCTGTGATTCTGACCTGCTGTTGAACTTTGACCTCTGTCTGGGAGACATTTCAGTGCTATTGAATTTTTACTGAGACTTCACAGAAAATATATATTTTTAATCCCATTGAGAAACTTGGAAGGTTTAGTATTTGTACGTTGATACTTGAGATTTTTGTGATAATGTTGCAGATGGTGTTATAGATTGACTCCTTTATCAGGCCAGTATAAACTTGTGGTAGTTATACATCTTAAGAATTTTCTTACTCAAATGATGTCAAGGATATTGACTGGGACCAAACTAAACCTAATGGTCTAAGCTGGGGGGGATTCAGCCCCTACATGGCAAAAAAATGTGTACAACATCTTCAGAAAAATAAGTATTGATTGCTTAAAACCTATGACATCAAGCTGAGGAAATGACAGACAATCAGACTGGGAGCCATCAGGACTGATGTCCAGCCGGCCTATAACACTGGCAGGTCAGCAACCAAAGACTCATGGGGTGGAGAAAGAGGTATCGATTAAGCTAGCTGCCAGTGGGATGTGGCAGGTTAACGCCACTAAGAAAGCATGATGTACTTGCTCAGGTTGGGGGTGTGATCAGCGGGGAAGCTAGACCACTTTGTCTGTGAACAACATGCAATAAATGCACAGACAACCATTAAGTGGGGTGTTTGGTGTAGAAGTGAGAACTGCTTGTGTGTGACTGCTCTCTTACAGATGGGAGCTATGGCTGGTCTTGATGCTGTAACTTCAAAAGCTGCAGGATGCTTCCTACTGGCAGATGCTTAAATTGGGTGCATGAAGGTGACTGTAGCAGTTTCCTACTAGGGACAGTGTTCATACTGAAAACAGAAACTGACATTACCACAGGAGGCTGGTGGGTATTAGGCAGTTTACGCCACACATGCTATACATCCTCTTGCAGCGGTTTTGAACTCAGTACAGTTGGGATTCCTTCTCCTGGCATTCTCCTTTTCTACTTTCTTTTTGACAGAGGTGCAACAAAATGCTATAACTCATTTTCAATCTGAGTACCTTATTCATACTGCTTGTGTATGAAAAACTGATTCAAATGAATGGAGGTAGAAAAGCTGTTTTGAAAAGCAGCTGTACGTGTTCAATGTTTCATTCTACAAAGTCCCATTGTTTCGCTCCACAGGTATTAATAACCTTACTGCTGTGTGTCAATTAGCCTGCCTTGTCTCTACATGGTGGAGTCTGATGAACTACCCTGCATCGGAAACAGAGGTGCATTGTTTCAATAGTGATGGCTGTTATAGGAAATGCATGAACATACTTGAGGAAGTTGCCCGTTGGGTTCCCACAAAAGTCACTTGAATAATGTATGTCAAATACATTTCAAAAGACAGAGGCCTAGAGAACAATGTTTTTAATTCATTATTTAACCTTTATTTAACCAGGTAGACTAGTTGAGAACAAGTTCTCATTTACAACTGCGACCTGGCCAAGATAAAGTAAAGCAGTTCGACACATACAACAACAGAGTTACACATGGAATAAACAAACATACAGTAGAAAAAGTATATATACAGTGTGTTCAAACGAGGTAGGATAAGGGAAGTGAGGCAATAAATAGGCCATGGTGGCGAAGTAATTACAATATAGCAATTAAACACTGGAGTGATAGATGTGCAGAAGATGAATGTGCAAGTAGAGATACTGGGGTGCAAAGGACAAGATAAATAAATAAATGCAGTATGGGGATGGGGTAGTTGAATTGGCTATTTACAGATGGGCTATGTACAGGTACAGTGATCTGTAAGCTGCTCTGACAGCTGGTGCTTAAAGCTAGTGAGGGAGATATGAGTCTCCAGCTCCAGTGATTTTTGCAGTTTGTTCCAGTCATTAGCAGCAGAGAACTGTAAGGAAAGACGGCCAAAGGAGGAATTAGCTTTGGGGATGACCAGTGAGATATACCTGCTGGAGCACGTGCTACGGGTGGGTGCTGTTATGGTGACCAGTGAGCTGAGATAAGGCGGGGCTTTACCTAGCAGACTTGTAGATGACCTGGAGCCAGTGGGTTTGGCGACGCGTATGAAGCGAGGGCCTTCCAACGAGAGCGTACAGGTCGCAGTGGTGGGTAGTATATGTGGCTTTGGTGACAAAACGGATGGCACTGTGATAGATTGCATCCAATTTGTTGAGTAGAGTGTTGGAGGCTATTTTGTAAATGGCATCACCGAAGTCGAGGATTGGTAGGATGGTCAGTTTTGAGGGTATGTTTGGCAGCATGAGTGAAGGATGCTTTGTTGTGAAATAGGAAGCCGATTTTGGATTGGAGATGCTTAATGTGATTCTGGAAGGAGAGTTTACAGTCTAGCCAGACACCTAGGTATTTGTAGTTGTCCACATATTCTAAGTCAGAACCGTCCAGAGTAGTGATGCTAGACGGGCGGGCAGGGATCGGTTGAAGAGCATGCACTTAGTTTTACTAGCATTTAAAAGCAGTTGGAGGCCACCGAAGGAGAGAGCGTTGTATGGCATTGAAGCTCGTCTGGAGGTTAGTTAACGCAGTGTCCAAAGAAGGGCCAGATGGATACAGAATGTCGTCTGCGTAGAGGTGGAAAGGAGAATCACCAGCAGCAAGAGCGACATCATTGATGTATACAGAAAAGAGTCGGCCCGAGAATTGAACCCTGTGGCACCCCCATAGAAACTGCTAAACAAAACAATGCAAAAAGAGGGCACATAGCTGTCAGAAAAGCTTCAGCTATGCAATTATGACCTTAACGATGTTCTTTACTGACAGAAGTACAATGGAACGAACTTGTAAAAGAATGCATTGACCAATAATAAACAGAATAATAATAATAGTAACAGTGATTATGATTGTGTAATCAGCAGTGCTTCCCAATGATGAATCATAGCTACAGCAAGGAGGTACAACAGCAAGAGAGAATGTTGTACTTTACAGTACAACCATCCCCACACATTTTAAATGATGCCTCTGCTGTTTTCAAACATCTTGCATAGCTTTCATTTCCTGTTTTCTGTTCATCACACTGATCTGACTTGACAGGTGACTGGCAAATAACGTAAGGATCATCAAGAGTGAAGCTGTTGCAGATAATTGGGGTAACATAATTTCTATAGAAATACAGTAAATCAAATTCAAAGTTAAACTTCCTCTTTCAAGGAGTTGCTCTGTCTCCGTCAAACAGATTACATTTAATTAAATGGATGTCTTGTTGACGAGTACAAAGATGTGTGACGCACACCACCGACAATCACCCTTTCGCCCGTCCTTGTCAATTAGCTCCAGTGAGCAACAGTAACAAGACAACTAAAGAGAGAGAGAGAGTCTTGACTTAGCTATTGTGCCATGTAATCCATGTGAGTCATTGTGGGTGCTTACTGAGGTATGTGGTCTGTAGTACAGGGTAACGGTATATAGAGAGTAGTGGTGAGGTAGTGGTGTGTGCTTTGTGATACACCAATCAGTATCATGGAGACCTGACCTACAGTATAGTACTGTAGGGACTCAAAAGGGTTGTGAACCTGTTCTGGAACAGGATCCATTGGGTGGTGGGTTGCAGTTGTTACACAACTCTCCCCTATTGAAAAGCATGTCAACACTGACTCACTAACTAGTCCTTCATAGGACTTCAGGAGTGATGGTTGTCATGGTCACAATTCCACTTCTGCCACCAACGTAACAAAGCTTTGGCCTCATGTATAATGACTATACAGTATATTGTCCTTGTACAGTGTGTATAAAGGACACATTTTTGACACAAGCACAAGAGAAATGCACATACATTGTTGTCTTCCTGGATCTGCTACAACATTTCAAATGAGTTTGGGCCAAGTTCTGGGCCCAGGCCTTCTGCATGCCCTTCAGACTGAAGGAGTCTGTTTGTGTATGGTACAACCACGTCAATCTCATTGTCAAAGGATTCGTGATCAATGGAGAACATCAGGGGTGTAATAATTAGTCCAAACAGTTGTTTTGCAATGAAAACAAGAGTTTCTATTGGACAAATCCAGGTAGGTCCCTCCCCGTTCCATTCCGTTTAAGAAACGTTTTGCAACAGAATTGGTGTAATGAATATGCCCCAGTTGTGGGCGTACTGGAGGTTTAATCATGTGTACTCAATGACACTCATAGGACAGGATATTAGTTGGTTACGAAATCCAACACCTACTCCTCCCTTGGGCATTCTGTCTGAGGCAATATTGAACACTATACCTGGGGTCTCAAAGTGGTTTTAGTTGTGGTGGGAAATGCGTCATGGAATAAATTTATTTAAGTAAACAGCCAGACTTCGCAGTCCTGTCCATTCCTGTCCGCAGTCCAGCTGTTTTAGAGGGAGATAATGATTTGTTGTGGTAAAAGTGCTTTTGTAAATTGCTTGTTAATGTAGTAGGTAGTATATGAATGTGTTACCATTGAAAAGGGTATGTGTGTAAGTATGCAAAACTATTCAAACCAATAATTGACTCATTAATGAAATGTCTCATTAGATTATATAGGCATGCCTTCTATAACTTTCTCCAATTATAGCAAATTAAGAACTTGTGCCTCATGCAAATCAGTCTGTTGACATCCACCCAGTCCTCGAGTGGTTCAAGTGGCTTTCCTGTTCAAACCAGAAGCCCCGTGGCGGTAGAAAATACATTTAGTTAGGGGAAAACCCTGAGTCTGATATCAAGCCAGGGCTGAGTACCATTCCAAAAACTGTGACCTTGTCCATCTGGCCTTAACCAACCTCTTGCACATTGGAAGGTAGAGCTTCTGCTTTCGCCTATCCAGTACTTTCCATTCTGCAAGGTTTAGTCGTCAAGGGCAGAGGAAAGATGTAAGGTTTTTGGAATGGTATGCAGTCCAAGACTAGAGCCACACAACACCACAGCAAAGGTTCCTGTAGCAAACAGGTGAAAATAATACTTGGCTTGGAAAGCTATTTGGTTAGTTTCTCTTCTAGTGTCAAACTTGGCAGTAGTTACCAAATGCAATTAGGTTGTTTTTGACAAAGGTTTCAAAAAAATTATATTTGATTTATCGTGCATCTTCAGTAATCTTTGTCCAGGGCATGACTCATTCCATGTTGCTGGAAACATTTATGATGCACTGCACTCGACAAGAAAACGCCAATGTATGAGCAGTACATCATGTACACACATACTTACCACCCCCATGGCTATCGACATGGTTTGAAAGTCTTTGGTGTGAAGAGATGACACACTGACCATCAGCTATGTCCAATAACTCAGCATGAGAAACACAATAATACCGCTCCACAGCCTATTTGTCACTCTACCTTCCTGGCTGTGTTGCTATTAACCATTCTATGGTAGTTTCAGTACATGTTACATTTGTCATTTCTCTGTGGGAGAGTGAATCAGACACCTAGTCTGGATCAATCTGAAAAACCATCCCAGTGATAAACATGCAGATAGGACTGACTGTGATGGTTGGAGGGGTGGAAGTAGTCTTCTCATTTGATTGAACATGAGAGGATGCAAATTACAGTATTTAGTACCCTGTTGAATATTGAAATAAAGAATTGTTCAATATTCCTCCTTTAGAAGTGGGGTATTTTTTGCCTTATATATATATATATATAAATACACTGCTCAAAAAAATAAAGGGAACAGTTAAACAACACAATGTAACTCCAAGTCAATCACACTTCTGTGAAATCAAACTGTCCACTTAGGAAGCAACACTGATTGACAATAAATTTCACATGCTGTTGTGCAAATGGAATAGACAAAAGGTGGAAATTATAGGCAATTAGCAAGACACCCCCAATAAAGGAGTGGTTCTGCAGGTGGTGACCACAGACCACTTCTCAGTTCCTATGCTTCCTGACTGATGTTTTGGTCACTTTTGAAGGCTGGCGGTGCTTTCACTCTAGTGGTAGCATGAGACGGAGTCTACAACCCACACAAGTGGCTCAGGTAGTGCAGCTCATCCAGGATGGCACATCAATGCGAGCTGTGGCAAGAAGGTTTGCTGTGTCTGTCAGCGTAGTGTCCAGAGCATGGAGGCGCTACCAGGAGACAGGCCAGTACATCAGGACACGTGGAGGAGGCCGTAGGCGGGCAACAACCCAGCAGCAGGACCGCTACCTCCGCCTTTGAGCAGGAGGAGCACTGCCAGAGCCCTGCAAATTGACCTCCAGCAGGCCACAAATGTGCATGTCTGCTCAACTGGTCAGAAACAGACTCCATGAGGGTGGTATGAGGGCCCGACGTCCACAGGTGGGGGTTGTGCTTACAGCCCAACACCGTGCAGGACGTTTGGCATTTGCCAGAGAACACCAAGATTGGCAAATTCGCCACTGGCACCCTGTGCTCTTCATAGATGAAAGCAGGTTCACACTGAGCACGTGACAGACGTGACAGAGTTTGGAGACGCCGTGGAGAACGTTCTGCTGCCTGCAACATCCTCCAGCATGACCGGTTTGGCGGTGGGTCAGTCATGGTGTGGGGTGGCATTTTTTTGGCATTTCCTCCATGTGCTCGCCAGAGGTAGCCTGACTGCCATTAGGTACCGAGATGAGATCCTCAGACCCCTTTTGAGACCATATGTTGGTGCGGTTGGCCCTGGGTTCCTCCTAATGCAAGACAATGCTAGACCTCATGTGGCTGGAGTGTGTCAGCAGTTCCTGCAAGAGGAAGGCATTGATGCTATGGACTGGCCCGCCCGTTCCCCAGACCTGAATCCAATTGAGCACATCTGGGACATCATGTCTCGCTCCATCCACCAACACCACGTTGCACCACAGACTGTACAGGAGTTGGCAGATGCTTTAGTCCAGGTCTGGGAGGAGATCCCTCAGGAGGCCATCCGCCACCTTATCAGGAGCATGCCCAGGCGTTGTAGGGAGGTCATACAGGCACGTGGAGGCCACACACACTACTGAGCCTCATTTTGACTTGTTTTAAGGACATTGCATCAAAGTTGGATCAGCCTGTAGTGTGGTTTTCCACATTAATTTTGAGTGACTCCAAATCCAGACCTCCATGGGTTGATAAATTTGATTTCCATTGATAATTTTTGTGTGATTTTGTTGTGAGCACATTCAACTATGTAAAGAAAAATAAGAATATTTCATTCATTCAGATCTAGGATGTGTTATTTTAGTGTTCCCTTTATTTTTTGAGCAGTGTATATATACTACACATGTTGACATGACTTCACCATAGTTCACACATTTTTCAAATACTGTTGTTGGGCTATACTCGGCCTTGTCTCAGGATTGTAAGTTGGTGGTTGAAGATATCCCTCTAGTGGTGCGGGGGCTGTGCTTTGGCAAAGTGGGTGGGGTTATATCCTTCCTGTTTGGCACTGTTCGGGGGTATCATCGGATGGGGCCACAGTGTCTCCTGACCCCTCCTGTCTCAGCCTCCAGTATTTATGCTGCAGTAGTTTATGTGTCCGGGGGCTAGGGTCAGTTGGTTATATCTGGAGTACTTCTCCTGTCTTATCCAGTGTCCTGTGTGAATTTAAGTATGCTCTCTCTAATTCTCTCCTTCTCTCTTTCTTTCTCTCTCTCGGAGAACCTGAGCCCTAGGACCATACGTCAGGACTACCGGGCATGATGACTCCTTGCTGTCCCCAGTTCACCTGGCCTTGCTGCTATTCCAGTTTCAACTGTTCTGCCTGCGGTTATGGAACCCCTACCTGTCCCAGACCTGCTGTTTTCAACTCTTAATGATCGGCTATGAAAAGCCAACTGACATTTATTCCTGATTATTATTTGACCATGCTTGTCATTTATGAACATTTTGAAAATCTTGACTCTCTCTAATTCTCTCCTTCTCTCTTTCTTTCTCTCTCTCGGAGGACCTGAGCCCTAGGACCATACGTCAGGACTACCGGGCATGATGACTCCTTGCTGTCCCCAGTCCACCTGGCCTTGCTGCTATTCCAGTTTCAACTGTTCTGCCTGCGGTTATGGAACCCCTACCTGTCCCAGACCTGCTGTTTTCAACTCTTAATGATCGGCTATGAAAAGCCAACTGACATTTATTCCTGATTATTATTTGACCATGCTTGTCATTTATGAACATTTTGAAAATCTTGACTCTCTCTAATTCTCTCCTTCTCTCTTTCTTTCTCTCTCTCGGAGGACCTGAGCCCTAGGACCATACGTCAGGACTACCGGGCATGATGATTCCTTGCTGTCCCCAGTCCACCTGACCTTGCTGCTATTCCAGTTTCAACTGTTCTGCCTGCGGTTATGGAACCCCTACCTGTCCCAGACCTGCTGTTTTCAACTCTTAATGATCGGCTATGAAAAGCCAACTGACATTTATTCCTGATTATTATTTGACCATGCTTGTCACTTATGAACATTTTGAACATCTTGGCCATGTTCTGTTATAATCTCCACCCGGCACAGCCAGAAGAGGACTGGCCACCCCTCATAGCCTGGTTCCTCTCTAGGTTTCTTCCTAGATTTTGGCCTTTCTAGGGAGTTTTTCCTAGCCACCGTGCTTCTACACCTGCATTGCTTGCTGTTTGGGGTTTTAGGCTGGGTTTCTGTACAGCACTTCGAGATATTAGCTGATGTACGAAGGGCTATATGAAATAAACTTGATTTGATTTGTTTATTTTCAATGGCATACTGTAATTACTGACAAAGCATGATTTAGAAAGGTCTTCTGATAATGACTGAGTGTCATGAAATTGGATGCAGAACTAGTCTACATCCAAAAATAGAGAAAAGCATCAAGCAAAGACATTTTTCCGAGTCGTTCTGAAGAGTTATTTGAGGAAGGAAAGCGAGGAAGGCTCCTGCCACTCTCATTTGAGTATCTTACCTAGTTATTTTCTCATCTCATTTGGCCTTTTTGTAGCTTTGTGTTTCCCAGTTCACAGGTTTTACAGATGCTCCCAACCCCTTGGCTGCAACCCTTCTAATTTAGTGTAACCTGCGTGCACAACCCATGTTGAATTCCTAGTCTCTGGCAAAGTTTGGAACTGCCAATCTGCGGTCCCTCCCCTTTTTTGGCCCTGACGGAGACATGGATTTCCCCAGAAAACACTGCTACTTCAGCTGCTCTCTCGTCATCTGTGTTCTCACATAGTCCGAGAGCATCAGGTCGTTGCGGTGGTGGCACAGGGCTACTAATTTCTCCTAAGTGGAGACTCTCTTTTCCCCCTCTCTCGCCTATCTCCTCATTTGAATTCCATGCTGTCAGTGTCACTTGTCGACTCAATTTAACATTGTTGTTATCTATCGCCCACCAGTCGCCTTTGGAGAATTCCTCAATAAGCTTGACACCTTGATAAGCTAATATACCGACACTGGCTCACCACTCATCGTACTGGGTGACTTTAACCTCCTCACGCCTGACTTCAATTAATTTCTTTTGTCAAAAACGACAGATTGGTATCCCTTCTTTCTTTTCTTTCCAAAACACTTGAGCGTGCCATCTCTGACTAACTATCTCGTTATCTCTCTCAGATCGATTTTCTTGACCATAACCAATCAGGCTTCAAGGCGGCTCACTCAACTGAGACTGCTCCCTTCTGTGCCACCAAGGCTCTCCGCTCTGCCAAAGCTGACTCTCTTTCATGTGTTATAATCCTTGCGACACTCATCTCTGAGTGCCTGGCAGAGATGAGTAGGGTTTGAGCACCGACCACCTCAAGCTCAACCTCGAAGCTGCTCTTCCTCTCGGGAAAGGCCTGCTCGCTACAAGACCTCTCCATCAAGGTTAATTTTCCATCCATTCCTTATGTGGTGTTATAAGTTGCTAAACGATCACACTTTTCAGACGTGCGTGTGTGTGTGTTAGAAAGAATACAAAGTTAGAGAGAAATTACTTCCAGTCTAGTGAAGGTACACTACATGACCAAAAGTATGTGGACAATGGCTCGATGAACATCTCATTCCACAATCATGGGCATTAATACGGAGTTCTTCCACACCGATCTCGCCAAACCATTGCTGTATGGACCTCGCTTTGTGCACGGGGGCATTGTCATGCTGAAACAGGAAAGGGCCTTCCCCAAACTGTTGCCACAAAGTTGGAAGCACAGAATTGTGTAGAATGTCATTGTTTGCTGTAGCGTTAACATTTCCCTTCACTGAAACTAAGAGGCCTAGCTCAAACCATGAAATACAGCCCCAGACATTATTCCTCCACTATGCATTGGGTGTGGCTGCTCGGCCAAGGAAACCCATTTCATGAAGATCCCAAAGAACAGCTCTTGTGCTGACGTTGCTTCCAGAGGCAGTTTGGAAATTGGTAGTGAGTGTTACAATCGAGGACAGATGATTTTTACCCACTTCAGCACTTGGCGGTCCCGTTCTGTGAGCTTGTGTGGCCTACCACTTCGCGGCTGAACCATTGTTGCTCCTAGACGTTTCCACTTCACAACAGCACTTACAGTTGACCAGGGCAGCTCTAGCAGGGCAGAAATGTGATATATTGACTTGTTGGAAAGGTGGCATCTGTTGAATGTAACTGAGATCTTCAGAAAGGCCATTCTACTGCCAATGTTTGTCTATGGTGATTGCATGGCCGTGTGCTCGATTTTATACACCTGTCAGCAACGGTGTGGCTGAAATAGCCAAACCTACTAATTTGAAGGGGTTTCCACATAATTTTGTGTATATATAGTGTATGATAACCACTTATTACTAAGAACAACATAGTCGTTTACCTCCTTCACTTTATATTTAGATCGTTTGGAGGGTGGAAAACTGTTTGAACTGTGTTTGGAGGGAGCAAATCACAGTTGCCTCTGTCCACAAATACACACAGCTGACATTAATCTCACTCCACTGCTTTCTTTCAATCTTATCTGAGGGTCGTTGCCAACAAAGCGCAAATTGATATTTGGGCAATTTTCTAAAATGTTTTCTCATTGGGTGTTTATGCAGAGCTTAAAAGGTATGGTTCTTGACCAGAAAATGCATACCTAACCTATTTGGTGTTGATTCAGAGAGCTTAGGGGTCTTTTTCTCAAAAACACTGACTTGACAAATATATTTTTTACCAAAATGTGAGATCAAGTAGGCCTAGTGATGATGAAAAGTTGGACTGTATAGTGTTAGGTCATATTAGGCTTTTTGTAGCTGATAAAATTAGTCAAGGGTTTGTTGTTGATCAGCTATAGTTTGATCAGTTAGTATGGGTTCAAACAAAAGCCTGCACTCTGTGGGTCTCCACTCTCCATGGACCAAGATTTCAAAAACAGTTGTAGGGCTGTGAAGATTTTGTTGTTAGCATATGACATCACGAAATGCAAAGTAGGGCTGCTTTTATTTTGGCTTTGAACCTTTCTCTTCATTTCTAACCCATGAAATGGAGGATTGGATCATCTCAGAAATCTCAGGTAAAAGTAACAATTTAAGGCGATTTTGAAAGAACTAATAGCGCCCTCTTTCGGGTTTTCCATGTACAGGCACAATTGAACTCATAAAGCAGGCGGTCATTGCTTGCAACAGGTGGAGGGGCCCCATGGCGTACGCAACTCTTTGTTTTACATCATGGCACCTGATAATTGTCACTACATTACGTCAGAGCAAGAGTGTTTTTTAAGGCCATGTGACAATCTGTCAGACGCAAATATCTGGTTTGATATCGGTCTCAGCCTACCTAAAATCATGGCTGATAGAAGAGGATAGAATTCAACCATGATTACCCGTAGCTCCCAGGAAGTTCTCTCTCCAGGTAACAAAAATAAAAGTAGCCTAGGTGCCTACCTAGTCTTGTAAAGTAGGCTAGATAAATACATTTAGGCTACAGTAGAAATGGGTATATGGAAGGAGAAGGGATGGAAATGACAGAATACATTTTAGAATCAAACTACATTGACCTTGTATTATCAAAAAACTGAACCTAATATTTAAATATCTGTTTAAAAGGAGGTTATCATTAACTGATTGCCCCTCTCTGTTCTCCCTATAGCCTCCAACAGCTCTGACCAGGGTTGGTGTCTGAATGGAGGCGGAAGAGGAAAAGATCTGGGTTCCACAACGCCAAAACTGCTTCCCCCAACTTAGAATGTAGTGGGTCCAAGGAGCCGAAGGCTTTCCAGGAGATATTTTCTGTGCTGGCTTCCCCTGCACCCAAGGTCCTGTGGCGGCGTCCAGGGAACGTTAGCCAGAGATGCAGTGCTGTGACCTCCAGGGCCTGGGCCCCAGGCAGAGGGGGTTGGATGGAGCATGTAGGCCATGAGTCTGGTTCACGGCTGGACCAAGGCCCCTGGCCACTGTGCCTGGTGGGGGCAAAGGGTGACTGCCCCTCCACGTCCCGCCCTAAAGCCACTAAACGCCACCGGAAAGGTAAAAGTGACCACCAAACAGATTCAGATATAATTTATGGTTCCATCAGGAGGGAATTAATTTTCACAGCTTTGTTTCGTTTCAGCCTGGCTGGAAAAGCTGTGTGTAAAGGGGGCATTACTGGGGAAAGGGTGCTAAGGGGGCTCCGTCTATGCAGGGACCCGCAAATCTGACGCATGCCTGTGAGACAACACACAACTCTTCCCTTTCCTGTGAAAACAAATGTTGCCTGTGTGACACTTAATATTGTTTTAGTGTCATACAAAATCTTAAGCCAGTCTGGTTACACAGTCTGTTTCTGCATCAGCCAACTTGTTGTTGTCCTGCTTGTTTAGCAGAGCAACAAAGAACTGATAAATTGTTGAAAGCAGAAACAGACTGGTAGTCTTATACATGTTTCTACTCTCACATTCTCAATCTTACACACTGCAGACTCACCCTACTCACACACTCAAGGGATCTAATCATCATAGACAGCCTTGCAGATTCGTATATTTTTATAGTTTGAGACATTCTGTCTCATCGATGCTATAACTTTTGACTGTCGGCTCTCTATGGCAGTTGACTATTGATTTGTGTTAGTTTTGCACAGTGCTCGACTTGGGCAGGAGCTCACCGGAGCTGAGTACCGGCTCCTCACATTTTCTTCTGCTTAAACTCCTGTTCCTTTTTATAGAATATTAGCTCAAATGTATTGTGGAGCTCCTGCACCTAAATGGAATCAGTACCGGACTCAAAATGAGTACCGGCACCTATTTCAATCCAAGTCAAGCAGTGCTTTTGAATGAAGCAACTGTAGCTTATTTAAGAAGCCAAGGGTATTTCAAACAGAGGCTGCTCTCGATTCCATCTTACACCTAAACTCCCATAACTCTTGTCCAGTGTCATGGATCAAGCACACACTCGCCTTCCCTGGCCCACCAGGGGGCAAGATTCAACTGAAGCAGTTGCAATGGTAGTCTGAGATATTTTCTTGATGAGAGAATGGAGATCAAATATTCCTCTGGAGTAGTGGATCACACTCTTTTGTACTGTGACATGGCCACCCAAAGTCAATGTGACCTGACACAGGAACAAACACAGGGCCCAGTGTTGAGCTATAACCCAAATGGGACTGAGCTGTGACTCAGCATTTGAGACTGCTCTGCGGTAATACATGCCTTGGGCCATTGTATTGACAGGCCAATTCTCACTTAGGTCATCCTGTTAAAGTACATTTTATTTCTCTGTGGGCTGTCAGTCAATATAATTGCCCCTCTCCTTTCCAGTGGCAGTGTAGGAAAGTAGTTACACCTCACCTAACTTTTCTTTCCAGTAGAAAATCTCAAATTTCTTTTCATTTAGTGAGATCTTGCGCTGCTCCCTTGCAAATCAGGAAGAATGACCCAGTCATTAAACGAGCCTGTAATTATACTGAACAAATATATAAATGCAACAATTTCAATGAGTTACAGTTCATATGAAGAAATCAGTCAATTGAAGTACATTCGTTAGGCCCTAATCTATGTATTTCACATGACTGGGCAGGGGCGCAGCCATGGGTGGGCCTGGGAGGGCATGGGCCCACCCATCGGGGAGCCAGGCCCAGCCAATCAGAATGAGATTTTTCCCACATAAGGGCTTCATTACAGACAGAAATACTCATCAGCTGTCCAGGTGGCTGGTCTCAGATGATACCGCAGGTGAAGAAGCCGGATGTGGAGGTCCTGGGCTGGCGTGGTCTGCGGTTGTGAGGCCGGCTGGACATACTGCCAAATTCTCTAAAACGACGTTGAAGGCTTATGGTAGAGAAATTAACATTCAATTATCTGGCACCAGCTCTGGTGGACATTTCTGCACTCAGCATGCCAATTGAGCGTTCCCTCTACATTTTGACATCTGTGGCATTGTGTCGTGTGTCAGAACTGCACATTTAAGAGTGCCGTTTTATTGTCCCCAGTACAAGAACCACCTGTGTAATGATCATGCTGTTTAATCAGCTTCTTGATATGCCACACCTTGGTTGGATTATCTTGGGAGGAGGAGAAATGCTCACTAACAGGGATGTAAACATATTGGTGCACAACATTTGAGAGAAATAAGGTTTTTGTGTGTAATCCAAATTTATGGGATCTTTTATTTCAACTCATGGAACATGGGACCAACACTTTACATGTTGTGTTTATATTTTTATTCAGTATATTTGACGTAAAATTAAGCAATAAGGCACGAGGGGGTGTGGTATATGGCCAATATATGGCCAATATATAATATACACTGCTCAAAAAAATAAAGGGAACACTTAAACAACACAATGTAACTCCAAGTCAATCACACTTCTGTGAAATCAAACTGTCCACTTAGGAAGCAACACTGATTGACAATAAATTTCACATGCTGTTGTGCAAATGGAATAGACAAAAGGTGGAAATTATAGGCAATTAGCAAGACACCCCCAAAAAAGGAGTGATTCTGCAGGTGGTGATCACAGACCACTTCTCAGTTCCTATGCTTCCTGGCTGATGTTTTGGTCACTTTTGAATGCTGGCGGTGCTCTCACTCTAGTGGTAGCATGAGACGGAGTCTACAACCCACACAAGTGGCTCAGGTAGTGCAGTTCATCCAGGATGGCACATCAATGCGAGCTGTGGCAAAAAGGTTTGCTGTGTCTGTCAGCGTAGTGTCCAGAGCATTGAGGCGCTACCAGGAGACAGGCCAGTACATCAGGAGACGTGGAGGAGGCCGTAGGAGGGCAACAACCCAGCAGCAGGACCGCTACCTCCGCCTTTGTGCAAGGAGGTGCACTGCCAGCGCCCTGCAAAATGACCTCCAGCAGGCCACAAATGTGCACAAATGTGCAAAAATAACTTTTTTTTTTAATTTTAATTTTTAAAATGTTATCCCCTTTTCTCCCCAATTTTCGTGGTATCCAATCGCTAGTAATTACTATCTTGTCTCATCGCTACAACTCCCATACGGGCTCGGGAGAGACGAAGGTCGAAAGCCATGCGTCCTCCGAGGCACAACCCAACCAAGCCGCACTGCTTCTTTAACACAGTGCGCCTCCAACCCGGAAGCCAGCCGCACCAATGTGTCAGAGGAAACACCGTGCACCTGGCCCCCTTGGTTAGCGCGCACTGGGCCCAGCCCGCCACAGGAGTCGCTGGAGCGCGATGAGACAAGGAAATCCCTACCGGCCAAACCCTCCCTAACCCGGACGACGCTAGCCCAATTGTGCGTCGCCCCACGGACCTCCCGGTCGCGGCCGGCTGCGACAGAGCCTGGGGGCGAACCCAGAGACTCTGGTGGCGCAGTTAGCACTGCGATGCAGTGCCCTAGACCACTGCGCCACCCGGGAGGCCACTTGAAAATACATTTTGACCTCAGTCTGAAAGACTGGTAAATGATCTAGACATATTCAGATCATAGACAGAGCTTGGACATTTTTCAAATGTTTTGGGGTTATTCAAGCATAACATGGGCTCCAATCTCTACTGTTTTCTGATAAGTACAGCCCCACTGCAAATGCTGGGGCTAGTTCAAAAAGTGAGATATATCTGTACAATTCATGTTTGAGTTGTGAAAGACATTTAAATAAAGCACATGATCTATGTAAAACTTTAAAAAAAATAATGATTGAGACAAAGACAAGTTGGAAAAAAATCACAGGTTCTCTTTGAAATATTCTTACAAAACAAATCAAAACATGAATGAATGGAAGAGAGTTACTGAGTTTCTCTGAAAGGAGAGTAATCAAGTCCTTTCATTTCTTTTTTGATTCTATTCCATGTATTAAACTTTGCTGAATCTCGTTGATAATTATTTTGTTCACATTCTCGTATTCCTTGGCAACATATTAGCTGCACTACCAAACCAACATGCTTGGTATTCAGTCAGTGTCCAAAATTATCCATTTCATTTCAATCGAGATGTGGCTCTGTCAGATGAGAGTTGATGATTTATATAAATAGAATCTATGTGTATCTGCCTGCTGGGCTACTTGTGAAGCATACATATCCCAGAAATTGTTTTCCCATCAAAAACGGGAGAAGGTAGACATCACAGCTACACACGATTCCTTTACTTCCTAGCAGATAGCTGTCCTGTAGCACAACAGCGTAGACAACCAAAGAGTTCTAACCTTTATGCATTTGAGTTTCTTGAAAACATTGTTTAGTTTTGGGAACAAAACAATTCTGTCAGTGCAAGAGTTTTTTATTAATCCAATATGTGATTGAATAGGGTTCCTAAGTTTTCAAAGGGATACCAAAAGTAAGATTAAATGGGTGTGAAAGAGGGTAATTGTAATTGGAACATAAATAATTCACTTGTTAAAACATTTGATTTCATAATGCTGTTCTATTTTGAATGCAGAATGCAATATCAACCTGTTTTGTGGTTTTGTTAATTTTGATTTATATGAGTTCAATTCTAAATGATCACTCTGAATGTCACGCCCTGGCCTTATTATTCTTTGTTTTCTTTATTATTTTAGTTAGGTCAGGGTGTGACATGGGTAATGTTTATGTTTTGTTGGTTTTGGGTGTTTATTTGGTAAAGGGGTTATGGGGTGTAGTAGATGGTTTTGTGTTGAGTGTATATGTCTAGCGTTGTCTATGTTGGTTAGTTATCTAGGAGAGTCTATGGTTACCTGAATGAGTTCCCAATTAGAGACAGCTGATTTCGGTTGTCTCTGATTGGGAGCCTTATTTAGGGTAGCCATAGGCTCTCATTGATTGTGGGTAATTGTCTATGTAAGAACGTTAGTAGCCTGTATGTTTGTGCACAACGTTTGTAGCTTCACGGTCGTTTTGTTGTTTTGTTAAAGTGTTTTTGTATAGTTTGTATTAAGTGTTCGTCTTTCATTTAAATAAATTCATTATGACTGCATACCTCGACGCGTATTGGTCCGACCCATGCTTCTCCTCTTCAGACGAAGAGGAGGAGAACGATCGTGACAGAATTACCCACCATAGGACCAAGCGGCATGGAAGGCGGCAACAGGACCTACCCACAAAGGATTTCTGGACATGGGAGGAGATACTGGATGGTAAGGGGCCGTGGGATCAACCTGGAGAATATCGCCTCCCTCGTGAAGAGCTGGAGGCAGCGAAAGCCGAGAGGAGGCGATATGAGGAGGCAGCACGGAGACAAGGCTGGAAGCCCGTGAGTACAACCCAAAAATTTCTTGGGGGGGGCCTTAAAGGGAGTGTGGCGAAGTCAGGTAGGAAACCTGCGCCTACTCCCTGTACTTACCGTGGAGAGCGAGAGTACGGGCAGACACCGTGTTACGCAGTAGAGCGCACGGTGTCTCCTGTACGCGTGCATAGCCCGGTTCGGTACATTGCAGCTCCACGTATCGGCCGGGCTAGACTGAGCGTTGAGCCATATGTCATGAAGCCGGCCCAACGCATCTGGTCACCAGTGCGTCTCCTCGGGCCGGCGTACATGGCACCAGCCTTACGCATGGTGTCCCCGGTTCGCCTACATAGGCCGGTGCGGGTTATTCCACCTCCCCGCACTGGTCAGGCGACGGGGAGCATAGAACCAGGTAAGGTTGGGCAGGCTCGGCGTTCAAGGGAGCCAGTACGCCTGCACGGTCCGGTATTTCCGGCGCCACCTCCCCGCCCCAACCCAGTACCACCAGTGCCTCCTCCACGCACTAGTTATATGGTGCGTGTCTCCAGCCCTTTACCACCAGTGTCTAAACCACGCACCAAGCCTCCTGTATGTCCCCAGAGTCCTGTGCGTCCTGTTGCTGCTCCCCGCACTAGCCCTGAGATGCGTGTCTCCAGCCCGGTGCCACCAGTCCCGGCACCACGCACCAGGCCTACAGTGCGCCTCAGCCGGCAGGAGTCTGCCGTCTGCACAGCGTTGACTGAACTGCTCGTCTCCCCAGCGCCATCTGAGCCATCCGTCTCCCCAGCGCCATCTGAGCCATCCGTCTCCCCAGCGCCATCTGAGCCATCCGTCTCCCCAGCGCCATCTGAGCCATCCGTCTGCAATGAGCCTGCAAAGCCGCCCGTCTGCCATGAGCCTGCAAAGCCGCCCGTCTGCCATGAGCCTGCAAAGCCGCCCGTCTGCCATGAGCCCACTGAGCCGTCCGCCAGACAGGAGCCGCTAGAGCCGCCAGCCAGACAGGAGCCGCTAGAGCCGTCCGTCAGACAGGATCTGCCAGAGCCGCCAACCAGACAGGATCTGCCAGAGCCGCCAACCAGACAGGAGCAGCCAGATCCGTCAGCTAGCCATGAGCAGCCAGATCCGTCAGCTAGCCATGAGCAGCCAGATCCGTCAGCTAGCCATGAGCAGCCAGATCCGTCAGCTAGCCATGAGCAGCCAGATCCGTCAGCTAGCCATGAGCAGCCAGATCCGTCAGCTAGCCATGAGCAGCCAGATCCGTCAGCTAGCCATGAGCAGCCAGATCCGTCAGCTAGCCATGAGCAGCCAGATCCGTCAGCTAGCCATGAGCAGCCAGATCCGTCAACCAGCCATGAGCAGCCAGATCCGTCAGCCAGCCATGAGCAGCCAGATCCGTCAGCCAGCCATGAGCAGCCAGATCAGTTAGCCAGCCATGAGCAGCCAGATCCGTTAGCCAGCCATGAGCAGCCAGATCTGTCAGCCAGCCATGGGCCGTCCCTCAGTCCGAAGCTGCAGTCCCTCAGTCCGGAGCTGCAGTCCCTCAGTCCGGAGCTGCAGTCCCTCAGTCCGGAGCTGCCATTCCTCAGTCCGGAGCTGCCCCTTACCCTGGAGCTGCCCCTTACCCTGGAGCTGCCCCTTACCCTGGAGCTGCCCCTTACCCTGGTGCTGCCCCTTACCCTGGTGCTGCCCCTTACCCTGGTGCTGCCCCTTATCCTGGTACTGCCCCTGACCCTGGTACTGCCCCTTACCCTGGTACTGGTCCTTAGTCCGGAGCTGTCCCTTAGTCCGGAACTCCCCCTTAATGCAATGGGGTTAATGTGGAGGGGGGTCGTTTGGAGGAAGCCTAGGAGGTGGTTAGGTACTGTGGTGACGTGGGGACTACGACCAGAGCCGGAGCCGCCACCGTGGAGGGGAGCCCACCCAGACCCTCCCCTAGACTGTGTATGGTGCGCCCGGAGTTCGCGCCTCAAGGGGGGGGTTATGTCACGCCCTGGCCTTATTATTCTTTGTTTTCTTTATTATTTTAGTTAGGTCAGGGTGTGACATGGGTAATGTTTATGTTTTGTTGGTTTTGGGTGTTTATTTGGTAAAGGGGTTATGGGGTGTAGTAGATGGTTTTGTGTTGAGTGTATATGTCTAGCGTTGTCTATGTTGGTTAGTTATCTAGGAGAGTCTATGGTTACCTGAATGAGTTCCCAATTAGAGACAGCTGATTTCGGTTGTCTCTGATTGGGAGCCTTATTTAGGGTAGCCATAGGCTCTCATTGATTGTGGGTAATTGTCTATGTAAGAACGTTAGTAGCCTGTATGTTTGTGCACAACGTTTGTAGCTTCACGGTCGTTTTGTTGTTTTGTTAAAGTGTTTTTGTGTCGTGTTCATCTTCGTGTTATAATAAAAGAAGATGGCTTATTTTCCAAAAGCTGCATTTTGGTCCGTTAATCCGCCACACGATCGTGACACTGAAGCTGAAACACCGTTTCCTTCATTAATCCATAGGAATGGCAGGAACAGTAATAATAATTGTAATGAAGGAGACCAAGGGACCATAATACCAATTTCATTGGGAGGAACAGTGATCATTTTAATAAGATGAGAACAGCTCAAGCCCAACTCTGTGACAGGTAAATCTCCATTGCCCATTGTCTGATTGTGACCACATTATGCTAATGACGGAGTCTGCGTTGATTTATGCAAGACCCTGAGGGCAGTGGGAGGCGATAAAGTCACTCGACTGGAAAGGTAGGTAGGAATTGTATTATCATATAAAAAGGAAGAGACATTTAGTCATGGGAACTGACCTTCATGGCATCATTTGGAGATACTCTGCAGGGATAACAATAAAATTTACTGTAATACAAATTGAAGATATAAGTTTAACTCAAGTAATAATTAACGCTATGAAACACTAAGGATTTTCATTGTCCTCAGCTTAGCTAACTGAAAAAAGGCTACATGGTTGTATCAGTCATTAGGATACTCAGTTGATTATATATGTTCCCATCATGTCACAGGCATGCCTGCAGAGCTGTCATTTAGGAGAGACGTGATTGACATGACTTAAAAAGTCTACTCCGCCCCCAGAACAACTGGGCAAGTCATCCATCTGTCACATACTGACAATCCTTTATTTACCTTGCCATCGGTGGTTTAGATGTTGTCAGTCATGTATTAAGCTAAATAAAAGCTGCCCCAAAAGATACAAAGGAATGAGATGTGGGGGTGAGCGAGGAGATGAAAGAAAGATGACAGAAGTTAATGTCATCATTGAAAATAATCCTGCAGCAACAAGAAATGAGAATTGTTATGTGGATTATAATTCATTAAAAAAAATGTATAGGGGTTGAAAATCAAGTCTCAAATTTCGAAGTGGAAATTACAAACTTCCATGGCCTTTTTAATCCTCAAATACACTACTAGTTGTGAAACAGGGTGATCAAATTAAAATCCTACATCTGTATGTTGACTGTATTTGTTATGGTTGATATAGTATGAAGTTATTGTATTAAGTCAATCCCCAGGAAAGGAAAGTGAAGTCACCTCTCATTGAGTAGTGTATGTTTTCCAACAAACTTTCAGACTCAATGGAGAGCATTAAGAAACCCAAAGTCTTCTGGTGCTATATGATGAATCAAATGAAATGAGAAGCCAACTGAATAGAAACACAATTCTAAAGGGTGTTAGGGTGAAACAGGGTCAAGGTGTGTGAAGCATGGTTCACTTTCTCTAAAGAGTTAAATGAATAGGGAGGTTGACTAGGCTGACTCTTGGGAGCTCTGCTGTGGTGGCTAAAGGCAGTTTGTATTTACGTCCCTAAACCTGCCTCCAGGCTGCAACCATAGAGCCAGGCCTGCACTGGCAGATTCAATAGTGTTAATTAGATTCACTGGAATAGGCCTGGGCTGTGTGGATGAGGAAGGTTCCACAATAACTTCCTGCCTGGCCCTCAGGTTTGTGAGGTGTCTTCAAGAATGGGATAAATGCTTTTTATTTCAAATGAAATGACCTTGATGACCTTTGGTATATGGGTACTCAATTATATTCAAGGCTATGGTACAGCCAAGGCCTAGTCCAGTCAAGTGAAGTTCAGCTGCCTCACATAAAAGGAAACGTTTACCCATTTGAGGTAGTCTTCATTGGTCATAATGGTGGCCTTTGCGTACTGAAGTTCAGGATGTTTGTGAAGTGCTATCATAAGATAGCCTAAAATAGATTCCATTACTGTGTATGGGGACAGCTTCTACTCAACTCCTTTATTTGCTCAGACTGTCGAGGCAGACAGGCAGACCTTCCATGCCTTCCCCCACTCTGGGCCTATAATTTACCAGCTGAATGGTATTGGAGTTGGTCTTTGTTCACAAACAGTGCTTAAATTCTTATCTAGCCCATGTAAAACACTGATGAAAATGTCTTTGCTTCGATCAATGTTTAATTTAGACTGTAATAATATAGTTTTAGTGTTGCCAGCGGCTACAGCTTTTCTCAAAAGTGTTCTGGCATATAAGGCTTTTCAAGTAGATGTATTGTTGTGTTTGCCTGAATCCTAAAGCAGGGATATTTGGGTCTGATTCATTTGACATGCTCCTCTTTATCAATATAAGGAGATAATAGTCATTTGGGTAAACCTCTTAAATTGCATATGAATTTGAGTTTGTTTGTTTATTCAACCTTTTTTGAGTGTCGTTAGGAGGTTAAAATGAGTTGTCGAGGGTGTTTGCCAACAATTAAACATCTTGTAGTTGTGTGTAAGGCAGTGGGTGTATCTCACAGCCAGTCTGTGTCTGAGAAAGGCTTTTGTCTGTAGAGCACACTACTATTTGATTTTGTGTCAGAGACGGTGCTTGTGGAAAACCACAAGTTGCAGCAGTGCAAACAGAAATATAGTGAGTACACAAGTTCTGACATATACTGCTTTGTTCATGATAAGAACAGTAACGTGCATTATTTTTTCGTTTGATTGTTATTAATATTAAAAGAACAAAGTTGTTTCCGGTTGAGGAGTATGCTCAAAGGACCCCGGCCTAACTGTTTTCTATGAGATGGAACTGTTCAGGACAGCAATACTTCTGTCAGTTCTGGTTCTCTCTCAAGGTAACATAGTTTAATCTAATATTTCTACTTTGATTGTATTCAACTATATTATCTTTATTGGCTCTTTTGAAGGAAAGTATGACAGTTGTACTCTATGTACATCAAACACAGCATCAAATGTATTTTAGAATTGTTTGTATGAATACTAAAGATATGCACATCAAAATAGTTGGCAGTGGAGTCACATTTGCTTTTTTATTATGCTTCAACATCACCATATTTTTTAATTAATGTCTGTCTGTTACGTTTTACTCTACTTTTTTTTCCAAATAAGTAATAACATATTCATACAAAAAGGGACTGACCGGAGTGATGCCAATTAGGTGTAGGCTAAAGGCTGCATAATCTTACAGAGGATTACTTTACTTGCCAAAGCAAGGAGTTTACTGCAACAGCCAATACGATTCATCGAACACTAGCTAGCTAAAATTCAAAGACCGCTTGACGCAACATAAAAGTACAGGGAATTCAAATCAACCAACCATAGTAAACAAGGATTGGCTGAAACGTAAATGTTTTTGTATGAATCACTAATTTGTCACAGAGTGATACATAAACAAAGTGATAGTTCAAAATGATTTGCTTTCCGAGGAGGAGAGCTGTGTCATGGGTTAAAGCATGAACAAACTATTTTGCTTCACGAAGATGATTCATTATCTGCATTGATTCCTCAAACATTGCTAGTGTGAAATTGGTTTTAATTCAACATTGAGCCACAGATGTTATTCATGGCATATCCATCTAACAACTAAATTAACCAATTGAGGCAGTTGATATGAAATCCAACGTAAATATAGTGATTTACAGACTCCATATTATATCCTTCTAATGGGACTATTGTGTAGCCACCTTGAAATACCATCAACAGACAGTTTACAAAATGGAAAAGATTATTCTGATTAGAGCCAAATTCAATAACCTGTTTGTAATTTACCGCTGCGTGTCCTGGGCTTCATATAACATTGACAACACGTGGTAAGCTGAAATAACTGATTGGACAGCTGCATGAATACTCTCATAACTATAATACGCATAACTACAATCATTTTTCATTTATCTTAGTTTACTTTGTTGTTGTTTGTCATTTCAGGCTTTCTAAATAAAGCCTACTCTGTTCCGGGGAACTTCTCTGGGTCGAGAGAGACTGATGAGCAGCAGACATCCAATCTAAGTGAGTTCCAGTTTTATTTAAATGGTTGGAATTATGCTAAAAAGATCCTCAGAACCCGAGCCTCCAATCAAGCTTCATTTGGTTCCGGAGGACATTGCAATCTACATCGATCTTACTCTCTGAATACCATCCACCATTCCTTCCTTCCTAAACCCCAAATTCCAATCCCTCGTGCCCATCCTGTCACGTTCCTGACCTATTTATGTTAGTTTTTGTGTGTTAGTTGGTCAGGACGTGAGGTTGGGTGGGCATTCTATGTTATCTGTTTCTATGTTGGTTTCGGTTTGCCTGGTATGGCTCTTGATTAGAGGCAGGTGGTTTGCGTTTGCCTATTCATATTTAGGTAGGGCATTCTCACTGTTTGTTTGTGGGTGATTGTCTCCTATGTCTGTATGTTATGTTCGTACCACATGGGACTGTAGCGTTTGTTTGTTTCGTTTTTGTTTCGATGTCGTCTGTTTCCTGTACGTAAGTTTATGTTTAGTTATGTAAGTTTATGTTCAGGTCTCGTCAACGTCGTTTTGTTATTTTGTAGTTTTGAAAGTGTTTGTTTCGTTTCGTGTTGCCATCATCGTTTTATAATAAAGATGGCTTATTTCCCTGAGCCTGCGTTTTGGTCTGAAGATCCTTCTCTCCTCACCTCTTCCGAGGATGAGGAGAGCGTCACCCGTTACAGAATCACCCACCCACAAGCTAAGACCAAGCGGCAAAGGAAAACGAAACGGAGTAAGGGACAGGAGAGAAAGGATTTCTGGACATGGGAACAGATAATGAATGGAGAAGGTCCCTGGGCAAAGGCAGAAGAAAATCGCCGTTCACAGGAAGAGAGGGAGGCAGCTAAAGCCCAGGAGCGGTGGTTTGAGGAGGCAGCAAGGAGACGTGGCTGGAAGCCCGAAAAGCCGTGGGAACAGGTGGAGGCACTGAGGAGAGCAGAGGCTACCGAGGAGAGGAACCGGAGCTATGAGGGAACGCGTCTGGCACGGAAGCCAAAAAAGCCCGTGAGTAATTCCCAAAAATTTCTTGGGGGGGGGCTAGGAGATAGTGGGCCAAGGGCAGGTAGGAGACCTGCGCCCACTTCCCAGGCTTACCGTGGAGAGCGGGAGTACGGGCAGGCGCTGTGTTACGCAGTAGAGCGCACGGTGTCTCCTGTACGAGTGCATAGCCCAGTGCGGGTTATTCCACCTCCCCGCACTGGTAGGGCTAGATTGGGTATTGAGCCAGGTGTCATGAGGCCGGCTCAACGCGTCTGGTCTCCAGTGCGTCTCCTCGGGCCGGCATACATGGCACCTGCCTTACGCATGGTTTCCCCGGTTCGCCTACATAGCCCGGTGCGGGTTATTCCACCTCCCCGCACTGGTCGGGCAACCGGGGGTATTCAACCAGGTAAGGTTGGGCAAGCTCAATGCTCAAGAGTGCCAGTACGCCTCCACGGTCAGGTATTTCCGGCACCACCTCCCCGCCCCAGCCTAGTACCTACAGTGTATACACTACGCACTAGGCTACCAGTGCGTATCCTGAGCCCTGTTCCTCCTCCACGCACTCTCCCTGTAGTGCGTGTATCTAGCCCGGTGCCTCCAGTTCCGGCCCCACGCACTACAGGGAGAGTGCGTCTCCAGAGCCCTGAACCCACTGTATCTTCTCCCCCTACTAATCCTGATGTGCTTGTCCTCAGCCCGGTGTCACCAGTGCCGGTACCTCGCATCAGTTATAGAGTAGGCTTTGAGAATACAGTGTGCCCTGTCCCTGCTCCCCGCACTAGTAGGAAGGTGCTTGTCATTAGCACGGTGCCTCCAGTTCCGGCACCACGCACCAGGTCTACAGTGCGCCATATCCGGCGAGAGCCATCCGTCTCCCCAGCGCCATCTGAGCCATCCGTCTCCCCAGCGCCATCTGAGCCATCCGTCTCCCCAGCGCCATCTGAGCCATCCGTCTCCCCAGCGCCATCTGAGCCATCCGTCTCCCCAGCGCCATCTGAGCCATCCGTCTCCCCAGCGCCATCTGAGCCATCCGTCTCCCCAGCGCCGTCTGAGCCATCCGTCTCCCCAGCGCCGTCTGAGCCATCCGTCTGCCATGAGCCTGCAAAGCCGCCCGTCTGCCATGAGCCTGCAAAGCCGCCCGTCTGCCAGACAGGAGCCGCTAGAGCCGTCAGCCAGACAGGAGCCGCTAGAGCCGTCAGCCAGACAGGAGCCGCCAGAGCCGCCAACCAGACAGGATCCGCCAGAGCCGCCAACCAGACAGGATCCGCCAGAGCCGCCAACCAGACAGGATCCGCCAGAGCCGCCAACCAGACAGGATCCGCCAGAGCCGCCAACCAGACAGGATCTGCCAGAGCCGCCAACCAGACAGGATCTGCCAGAGCCGCCAACCAGACAGGATCTGCCAGAGCCGCCAACCAGACAGGATCTGCCAGAGCCGCCAACCAGACAGGATCTGCCAGAGCCGCCAACCAGACAGGATCTGCCAGAGCCGTCAGAGCGCCATGAGCAGCCAGAGCCGTCAGAGCGCCATGAGCGTCGAGAGCCGTCAGCCTGCCATGAGCGTCGAGAGCCGTCAGCCTGCCATGAGCGTCGAGAGCCGTCAGCCTGCCATGAGCGTCGAGAGCCGTCAGCCTGCCATGAGCGTCGAGAGCCGTCAGCCAGCCATGAGCATCGAGAGTCGTCAGTCAGCCATGAGCTGCCCTTCAGCCTGAAAAGGCTAGATACCCAGAACTGCCCATCAGTCCAGAGCTGTCTCTCTGTCCGGAGCTGCCTTTCAGTCCGGAGTTGCCCCTCTATCCTGATCTCCCTCTCTATCTTTATCTACTTCTATATTCTTATCTATCCCTCTGTCTTGATTTATCTCTCTGTCCCGGTATTGTCATTATTAGATGTGTTATTAGGAGGATTTTGTGGGGGAAGTAAGAGGGTGGACATTCTTGAAGGGAGGGGGCTAGGATGGATTATGGTGGGGTGGGAACCGCGCCCGGAGCCACCACCGTGGTTAGATGCCCACCCAGACCCTCCCCTAGACTTTGTGCTGGTGCGTCCGGAGTTCGCACCTTGTGGGGGGGGTACTGTCACGTTCCTGACCTATTTATGTTAGTTTTTGTGTGTTAGTTGGTCAGGACGTGAGGTTGGGTGGGCATTCTATGTTATCTGTTTCTATGTTGGTTTCGGTTTGCCTGGTATGGCTCTTGATTAGAGGCAGGTGGTTTGCGTTTGCCTCTAATTAAGATTCATATTTAGGTAGGGCATTCTCACTGTTTGTTTGTGGGTGATTGTCTCCTATGTCTGTATGTTATGTTCGTACCACATGGGACTGTAGCGTTTGTTTGTTTCGTTTTCGTTTCGATGTCGTCTGTTTCCTGTACGTAAGTTTATGTTTAGTTATGTAAGTTTATGTTCAGGTCTCGTCAACGTCGTTTTGTTATTTTGTAGTTTTGAAAGTGTTTGTTTCGTTTCGTGTTGCCATCATCGTTTTATAATAAAGATGGCTTATTTCCCTGAGCCTGCGTTTTGGTCTGAAGATCCTTCTCTCCTCACCTCTTCCGAGGATGAGGAGAGCGTCACCCGTTACACATCCAGTCAAATTGCTAGGTTCTAAAGTAGAGGGATGAATGGGTAAGGTGTCTGTGTGCTTCTTAGAGGGAGGAGACACAACCTCAAGCAACAATCCTGCAGAGAACTTGATTGCTCACAAGTCATTATACTGAGATCGAAATGATATGAGGCAAAGGCATTTGTTTTACTATAATGATACAGGTCACCATCAAATAAGCCATAGTATGACAATATTTTAATTCTTCTGAGTGTTATGATGATGATGCGTAAGGCTCCGTTAGTGCAAAGTGGGAGGAACATCCCATACAAACATGCTCTCTCTAACACACAAACAGAAAATAAAAATAAGAAAAGAATGGGTCAATTGTCATTTGTGTCATAGAGGATTTCAAATGGTCCGGTGGAGTCAGATTTTGAAGGAAAATGCTATCAATCAGTTATTCAGTTATAACCATACGACACTAACCTCAATTTCATTCTCTATTTGTTGAACCTAAATTAAGTGAAGACTGAAGTGTGAAATGCAGTACCAAAGGCTCCAGTGTCACATGATTTGAAACCACTGTGAGTATTTGGTCCCGTGGTGTTTCTAGAATCAGGTTGGTCGACTTCAGTGTCCCCCTCCGAATTCACCACCCAGTGACATTTCCACAGGACATGACTCACAGGATGTGGCTGCTCTGCTGAACGTCTGCAGAGCACGGCAACCGATAGGCCAACAAACAGCTAGGCCATTCAATGTGTCTGGGTGTGTGTGTGTATTATGCTGTATAACATGTACTGTACATGTGGCTACACTACATGGGGAAATATAAACAGTCATCTGTACTTCACTCTCATATTGATTCTGCATCTCCCCATCCCTCCAGCCATATCTCACACCCCCAGGCTATCTCAGCACTGCTCTGGGGTTGTCGAGGTGCTCCATCGAGGGCTGTGGAGGCCGGTGACCTTTGACCTTGGGTCTGCAGAGTGGGCCAAAGTGGTGGAGGACATATGTACCAACCTGAACTGCGGGGCAGTGTACGAGCTCCGACAGAATGGCACAGCTACTTTAAACTACTCCAGCTCAACGTGTCTGAGCCAGTGTGTCTACAGAGACCTACTTGTGGAGAACTGTACAGAGCTCTCATACACGGACTGCTCTAACCTGACTGAGATAACCTGTGGTAAGACCCTCATTGCAAAGCTTATGAGTGGATCGGCACAATTTATCTTGAGCAAGAGTAATAGCTACCGCTGTTGATAAGCAACCACAAACACGTTGTTGCAGTAACGCCTGCAAATTGCATGCCATGGAGAGCCATCGTATGGGCCGTCTCAAGTGTTTTGTGGACGCTTTGCAACAAGTTCCTCCCTTCAGCACGCTTCCATTTTCAAGCTGCTTTTTAATGATCCTGAGTGAGGCCCAGCTTCTATCGAGGTTATCTGATGATCTATGATCTGATTGGTTGATCTGTCCATTCCTCAGGGCACCAGGCCGTGCGATTGGCTGGAGGCTCACACCACTGTGAGGGACGGGTGGAGTTGTGGAGAGAGGAAAAATGGGGAACGGTGTGTGACGATAGCTGGGACCTGAGAGATGGGGGCGTGGTCTGTGCTCAATTGGGCTGTGGCTCTGCCCTAAATGTGAGTGGGGAGGACGGGTCCTTTGAAGCGGGTGTTGGCCAGGTTCTCTTAGACGAGGTGAACTGTGGAGGGAGCGAGAGGAACCTATGGGAGTGTCCCTCCATGGGGACAGTCAACAACTGTGGACACAAAGAGGACGCTGCAGTGGTTTGTTCAGGTAAGCCTACAGCTATAATATTATCATTGTCAGTTACTGTATTCACAATCATGTCATAGTGTTTTTATATTATCTTTAGATTGGTCTGAATATGGATAGTGCAGTAATAACATGTAAAATACATTGCCATGATTGAACATCTGGTGTCTTGGTGGCGAACCAAGTCCCTATCATCTTAGCGCTGATTTTCAGCACGCTAAATGTCGACAATCAGGATTCTGATGATTGCGAATCAAGAATGATTTGGCTCGTGACCTTATCAGCGTGTCTGAATGGATAGCACTGAGTCTCAGTCACACTCAGCACTGACACTGACAAACAAGCTTCAAATCCTCCTACAGTAATGCAGAGATCAGGTGATGTGAGAGAGGTCATAAGCAGAAAAGAGACAGCTGCTTTGCATATGAATTATTGTTATTTTCATTAACGAAAAAAAAAGGAAACACAGGCCTAAGTAATGCATGTCACTCAGAAAGTAGACATACCACGTCAATACCACGTCGCAACAGCTCTGTCTGAGGAAGACCCTCAATGAAAGATGTTCAACCTGGGAGCCAAGTTCAAGAGTTCCTTGGTGAGAAAACATCCAAACTGACTTGACCTCAACATGACAACAGTTGTTCACCACTTCCATGGGTTTTGAATCTTGCATCTAAATGAACAATTTTTGCTAAATGTATAGTGTGAGTTTTAGTGTGTCTGAAACTCCCGTTCTGTCAAGGCCATGGCTTGTTGACCATGTTTCCGATCCATTTCGAACACCTCAAGTGATAGTTAATTATGTAGGCCTACTCAAAAGGCTACATCCATCAATATGTGAGTCCTCCACATTTCAAGCACATTTTTTAAAGAGAAAACGCACACATTCCTGGCAGTAATTGCCAAATGACTGACTGAAATGTCTAACTTTTGAATAAGAGTCAGATATTGGTTCAATAGATCATTAGATACACAGATGGACAAACACAACTCCTCTTGGATTTACAATTTTTGAGCAAATTTTTTTTTTAAGCAAAAATGTTCCCCGTCTTTCAAACAAGAGTGCCTTGAACACTCAGGAGAAGTGAGCCATGCATCTCTTATACATTCTAGTTCTCTAACACCTCTAGGACTTTTCCATTTCCCTGACAGGAATTCAATCTCAACCAGGCAACGAGACAGCAGAACAGAACACCCAGACTTCAACCACAGGTGCCTTCAATAGATGCGGACACACATGACCCTCCATCTGTGTAATAATACACCAAGAGTGCCTGCTCTGCTCATATGAACATGTCAAGAAGAATTTGTTATCTAGTCTGTACTCTGCACTATGATTTGTTCTTGTTTCCAGCAGGCTCAGTTCTACTAGTCACCAGTGCAGAGAGCTGGTCCTCTCCTCCCACAGCTGCTGTCTGGGGCTGCATCGCATTGTCTATAGCCCTCCTCTTCACACTCCTCTCCAATGCTTCACTCTTCCTGTCTTACAGGAGGAGAGCTGGTGAGTCATCATGTTTCTCTATTTTTCTTTCTCTTTTATTGCCTCAGACTCAACTGCCACTCTCCCCATTTGTTCACACCAACAACAACAAACATGCTATCATCAATGAGTAGTAATTAACACTGAGAAACTGCTTTGTCTGAAGGGTATTACATATTCTTCTCAATGGTTTGCCAATTATGATAATACAACAACACAATGCAATGTGATTCAATACAGTACACAAAGGAAATCACCAAACTGGAACAGTATACATATCACTGGGTTGGTTGATTGCTCATTATGAGAGTCCCGCTACCAGTGTTGTTTTCACACCAACTTAAAAAAAGCAGCATTTATTATTTCACAAGGATGATAATGATTGAATATGTGCCATATGTGACGGTGGTCTAATTCAAATATTTAATTGGTTTTGAGATGTATTGTCCTTATTTTCTTTTCCAACATCAAATACAACAAAGACCAACAAACCTATTATCCTAGCTTTGGTATAGAGAAGTTTCAAAGGTAAAACTTTCCCTTCATTACTAGCACTTCTGGTTCACCAAAGACAAGATGGCCGCCTGCTGTCCATCCAGTCTCAACACACCGACCAAGGGGAGAGAGTCAACCTCCTCACAGTCACCACGGACACAGCTGATTACAGTGAGTTCCTACTGATGCACTTGTCCTCTCTGTGCCCATTAGTTACTTGCAATTTTAGGAAATGTCTTATTAGTTCAAGTGTCCCATTTGTCAGAATACATTTTCTCTGTGGCCTTTCATGCAGCTCCACAGTACCTTTCCCAACAACCCTTTCAGAATGACACCGACGCCTTGTGTGACTCTGACTATGAAAACTATGACTTCAATGACCAACCCTCTATTGCCATGGCTACTGCACTTGGTCAGTTCATCTTCATAGTTATGGATAAATAGTGAAATTCTGAAAGAAAAAATATGGGAAGTGACACCTGGCTATTAAGGGAGAAAGTGGTCCAAGGACTTGCTCACAGTGCCAACCAAATGGTCTTTTATGTTTTCATTAGTCAGGGTCCTTGACAATGGAGTAAGCACAAGCAGAGAGCCATGGGAAACCACGCAGACAGCAGAGACCTCTGACGCTCCTGAGAAATATAATATTATTGCTGAGACAATCAACGGCATTGAGAGAAAAAACCCTGCCACCCAAAGCCGTAAGTTACTGTCAGGTTGGGTGAACCAGATTTTTACCATGATCATATTGTGTCCATGTCCGACAGATTTCTTCTTTGCCTTAAAAGGACATAATGTCCTCTTAAAATCTGGGACTTTACTATAACCGTTTGCAGAACAAGGAATCAGAAAAGTTATAATTTTTTGGAAATTCCCATGGTGACAGAAAAGTTGAATAAGAGCCCTATTGTAACATACTAGCACTAACAACCATTTGTATGTCCAGTGCATTCGCTGGTGTCATCCAGCACATCTTCTGGGGAATGCTATGAAAACATTGAGACACAGGAGAAGGAGCTGCTGGACTCAGGTCAGTTTAAAATGCTCAACGACAAATGCTGCAAAAAATAAACAAAATAAAATAATTGTAGTCCAAAAATGCTTTTGTGGAGTCAGTCAGTGCATCTATGAAATCCATTCTCATGAATCAACGATAACAGAGTAACTGTGTGGAATGCCCAGGTCCAGGTTTGAGGAGAACTGCCCTCACAGACTTGATCTGTGCAAGAGAGCCATCCTTGGGATCGAGTAGTAGTACATCATCAGGGGAATCCTACTACAACGTGGGGATGGCAGTGGAACAGCATCTACAGTCAGGTCCGTTCAAGTCAAAATCACGAGAACAACAACACCTAATTTATCTGGCTGTGTCTAAACACTGAATGGAGTAGACACAACAGCAAAGGCCTTTTGCACTACAGAACAGTACATGAAAGTATTCTCTTGAAAGTTTTGGGGAGAAAATATGTAGATTCGTAATTACTTCACTGGGAGCACATTTTCTCATTTTCTCCTCAGAGAACACCTATACACATTCCCCTGTGCAATCAACAAGTACACACAAGGATCAGCAACAGCCTGTGAACAGTAGCTTTCACCTATTGAGCAATCAAAATCAAGGTACCTGATATTTCTGATGAGTCTGTGCATGTGTGTTTCAAAGGTGGACAGAATTTCCATTGAACCATGTAATGTTCCCTGCAGAGACTAATTCTCAGTCTCCTTGCTGGTGTCATATTGTGTTTCAAAACCTGACAAATTAATTTGACGACCACCGGTGTAATCCCTGAAAGAAACAGAACAAATCATATTCAAAGGTTTCTCTAAGTTTATAAGCCAATGTGATTTCAAGTTGTGTCAAAACTAAATTCAAAGAACTAAGGTAGCTTGACAGATGAGGCCATTGGGTATGGGGCATAAACATCTGTGAGGATTTAAATTGTACTTAATTCCTTTAGTTTTCGCCAGATTTACTATCACAGTGAATAATGGAAAGGGTAGTATTCCTGGCAGGCACATGCTTGAATCCAACAGAGGGAGGGAGAGAGAGCAGAAGAGAGAGACTGTCCTCATTCAGATGGAGGAAATTGGCCAACTTTCACTCTAATCTGCCATTAAACTATAGACACTAATACCCTTTATAGACAGACTTTACGGCATGTTGCCTGTAAAAAATGTTTATCTGCCAATGTTTTTTAGAACCCAATTCATATAGTCCCATTTTTAACACATTCTTGCCGGGATAAGTATTTTATATCTACTGTGCACATGCCGGCATGATTAGGAGTGGGAGTAGATGTGGGTGGATGTTATTTTAATAAATATACACCATCACAAAGAAATCCATTATTAATTTGTTTTTTGGCAGGTCCTAAGAAACATTATAGGACCAATACAATTTATTTTCAAAATAATACAAAATAATGGCATATTTTGAGTTTAATTATGTTACTGGTCTGTGCAGCCTATAGGCTACATGGCTGTGCCATGCATATAAAACCAAGTTATTTTGTTAATTAAACAGAGAAGACACACTTAGGCTACACTGGTCACAGTCAACACACATTTTATAGTAGGCTGAGAATATAATGAAATATAACAGAATAAAATCCAGAATATTTTTCCCACACCACTTGCGTCACGGCAACGTGTGGAACTGCTGTCATATTAAAAAAAAAAAGTGATTTTGAAACATAGTCCAAGGCAAGCCCATGCTTTTTTGATCCACAATCCTCACTCCGCTTTGATAGGGAGCAGGCGTAGGGTCTTACATTGAGAGTCTTCGTCATGATACCCATAGAAAATAATAGCAATCTATACTTTCAAAAGCATGAGTCTCCTGTTCATATTTCACCACTGCTGGCTTTTGGAGTTGCCTATACGCGACCTAGCATAACAATAGGCCTACGCTTGATTTAGGGTACATTATTGCATACTAAATGTTTCTAATCAGTGATAGTTGAGCAAACAAATTGATGAGTTACCACCTCTACTTATTTGGCCAGCCAGAGAATTAACCAAATATAGATGGAGATTCAGGTGAAACAAAATCACACTGACAAGTCACAGGCTTTTGGTAGGGAGTAGAACAGGCTACCAAGCCACTGAAGATTAGTATTTTTCTCCGCTCATACAGGAGTAATTAAGGCTTAGTTCTCTAATTGTACTTTTTTTGCTCATTAGAATTGTTTATTTATTATTTAATTTCGAATTATTAGGGGGTGCTGCATCACCCTCAGCACCCCTATTTCCTGTGGCTATGCCATTAATACAAAGGGGTGATTTAAAATGTTCAAACATTGATGCATTATCATTAAGGGTAAGTTCCCTTGACAAAGATTAAGCCTAGTCCTTGACATTAAGTCATGTTCAATGGCAGCACCAGGTACCCGTATTCCCCTACATGGATCACAACTGTGCAGTAGATTCTAGAGTCATGTGCTGTCTAATGTACATTGCCTTCATAAAGTATTCATACCCCTTGACTTATTCCACTTTGTTACAGCCTGAATTCAAAATGAATGACATAAATAAAAACACACAATACCCCATAATGACAAAGTGAAAACATGTTTTCAGAAATGTTTGCACTTTTTTAGAAAATGAAAAATCTTTTTTAATTTAAATAAGTATTCACACCCCTGTGTTAATACATGTTAGAATCACCTTTGGCAGTGATTACAGATATGAGTCTTTCTGGGTAAATCTCAAAAATCTTTGCACACCTGAATTCTACAATATTTGCACATTATACTTTTTTTTTATTCTTCAAGCTCTATCAAGTTGGTTGTTTATCATTGCTAAACAGCTATTTCCAAGTCCGTCCATAGATTTTCAAGCCGATTTAAGTCAAAACTGTAACTAGGCCAGTGTATATTTGGCCTTGTGTTTTAGTTTATTGTCCTGCTGAAAGGTGAATTTGTCTCCCTGTGTCTATTGAAAAACGGACTGAACCAGGTTTCCTCTAGTATTTTGCCTGTGCTTATCTCCATTCCGTTTTTTTTATCCTAAAAATAACTCTATTCCTTGCTGATGACAAGCATACCCTTAACATGATGCAACCACCACCATACTTGAAAATATGTAGAGGGTACTTAGTGATGTGTTGGATTTGTCCCAAACATAACACTTTTAAATTGTTATGAATTTGTTAAAATGTCTACAAACATAATTCCACTTTGACATTATGGGATATTGTGTGTAGGCCAGTGACACAAAATCTCAATTGAATCTATTTTAAATTCAGGCTGTGTAACAACAAAATATGGAAAAAGTCATGGGGTATAAATACTTTCTGAAGGCATTGTAGATGCAATTGCTGAAAACATGTAGCCTATTGTGGATGTATGTAGATGGTAATGTAAGTCTTTTATACAGATGATTCAAGCAGCTCATCCTCCTCTGAGCTTTATGAGAACATAGAAGTCCAAGATGAAGAGGGGATTGGTGATGCTACTGTGAAAGAAGACCCGGACCAGTCTCTTTCTGACAGTGACTACGATGACATAACAAATTACTAGCATTTCATCAAACATAGCAGTAAAGTGAGAACTATAAAAACAGGGTCATTTACATTTTAGCAGATGCTATTATCTAGAAAGACATACAGGGGAAATTAAGTGTAATTGCCTTGCTCAAAGGTAGACAGATGTTTTTTCACCTCGTTAGCTTGGGGATTCGAACCAGCGACCTTTCTGTTACTGGCCCAAAGGTCTTAACCCCCTTCGCTTCTCCACTGCACAGAATGACCCGCATTGTCAACGAACTGTACTGTCACTGATATTGATTTAATATGGTGACCTGAGCCACACAAAGCACAGTCAATGCACATCAAACTGTTTAAACTTGAAATTCAATTGTGTTAATATTATCAAGGAGAAAAAGCTACAAAAAAATAAGTGCATACAACATATATTCAACTATGACTAAATGTGAATAGCCTAGTCTATACACGCATATGCAGATGTTTTGTACATAATATGAGCACATTTTTTACCATCCAAAATACCTACTTCTGACTGGGCTATCACAACAAATCCCATGAATGTCTTTGGAAGTTAAGCTTTTTTATGGTTCCCTAATGATGAATAAATTAGTACATATTTAATCAACTATCCACAGAATACTTCATTTGATTATGATTCATTTATAAAGTATCAACTACTAGACTGCCAGAGTGAAGTAATGCTTTTATGTTTAATATTTTATGTCTCAATGTCTAGCACAGATGCATTAGGAAAGGTTTGCATCATTTAACTTCACACTAACCTCACCTTCATATTATACACAATACATGAATGGTAAGATCAGAAATCACTGAACAGAGAATGCATTTGACTCAAACTCAGTGACAGAAGGAAATAAACAAAAGGACAAGGGAGATAGAAACTAAGATAGAGAGGAAAGGCTACAGAAAAGCATGTAACATACTTTATTTTATTTATTTTTTTACATAAGACTCATTCAATTTAGCCTCATCTTTCATAAGTACCGTTTTCACACACATATGGTCTGGCATATACCTGCTCTTAAAACTGAGCTAGCTAAAATCACATCTCTAAAGATAGCAGAAGACCTACTTTGTTCATTTACCTTTAAACCCAGAACACACTAAATGTAATGCAGAGAAAGACCTATATCATTCTCAAGGCAGAAAAATATGTGTTGGGCTGTCTATAACAAGAGGACATTGGTTTTCAAGTAACTGCAAAGTGGTGTGTGTGTGTGTGTGATTGAAAGAAGGCTGTCACATGTCATGCTTCCCCCAGACCCACTTGAGCTGGTGCTGTTCTCTCAGGTCGGTGAGGTCTCGAGCAGAGTGCCAGCTACACTGGTAGGCGTGCGCCTGCGCCCCTTTTCTTCTCCTCAGCTTGGCCCGCAGCTTCTGACAGTCTCGCATGTTGCTCCTGCAGAGATACAAAGAGACAAGGCTGGTTAGCTAAGCAATGAGCTAGATGAATAGATTAATTTCTCTCACAGTATAATACTGGTATATAGAGTTATAGATAGGATAAGTAGTACTAAATTCACAAAGTACTTGACACAAATTGGTCATGTGCATGGAACAAAACCAGCCTCCAAGAACCCTTGAAATATTGTTGAATGATTGGAAATATCACAAATATTCCAGAGTTAACCTGCAATTTACAGCTGAAGGAATACATTTGAGTGGAAAGACAAATTAGACAAGACACAATGGACATGGAAGTTTGATGGTAAGCATGTCCATACTAAAGCTTAATTTCTGCATCATTTGCACAATACGTTACGTTGCATTTAACAAGCACATTTGAATGATAAATGAATCCCCATGTCTTATAGAGGAGCCCTAGTCTCTCAGAAACTTAGTAAAACCTCTATACTCCAGCACAAAGCCTGAAACCACCAAGTGTCCACCAGAACAGATCAGAACACCGACAGGAAAACCCACAAGCTTGGAACATCAGCCACTGCGCATTCTCTAGGAAGACAACGTGGTAGGGTCCATGTGAGTACTCCCTGCTCGCTGTTCTTGCACTGGATTTTCACTAGGCCTACTACCTCCATTTTGTCAACACAAAAGTCTGGATTCAACAAAGCTGTGCTGCTGCAATCCTACACTATGAAACATTTAAAAAAAAATGAAAGGCACTAGCTACAGCATATTTTAGATGAAAGAAAGAGGCTGTTCACAAAGCATACGCTGCTCCAAGTGCCATAATTTACCTGCACCAAAATACCAACATTGTAATTGCGATAGGCTTTGTTGTTTTTATATTTTAAAATGTTTTTCTCCCATTTGAGCACAGCCCTTCTGTCTATTGTCTTAGTTTGCATTTCAAGTCGACTCTCACCAATAGTATCAAATTAGTGTAGCCTAGAATAATTGAATTCCTGTCTTTGTGTTAAGAGCACCAAATACCCACGCCCGCATACTTACAGTGCTACTGTTGTAAGGTCTTCCACTTCACTGCATTAACTAAGCTTAAGTGTCAGTCTTTGTCATCATGGGCAAGCTCTCTGTCAGTAAAACACAATATTGAACCAGAGAGGCACCCAAGGTGGCATTGTTGTGTTGTTTGACTGCCTTTATAAAAGTCTGTCTCCATCCACTTGTACCAGTTGTCCTATGAAATTCCTATCTGCCATGCACTGATCTCAGAGCATGGTTAAAAAAAGTTTTAAATTTAACCACTGTGTATTCATACTCACTTTGACAAAAAATTACCCGTTTCTCTGAACGGGTGGATATCAATCAAGGTGAAAGTCATAATCTCCATTTAAAAGGTATTTTACATTAAGAATCAAATTAAGATTATTCCAGTTTATTTTCACGATGTCCCAAAATAAAAGGTTTACACTGCCTTCTTCTGTTCAAATCTGAGATATTTGGGATTTGTGGTTTTCTGTAACAACTTCAAACTTGTTTCAGGATAACAATATTTAAATTCTGCAAAGAGTTTGTTAACCGATAAAGATACATCAGGCCCAATGAGAGGAGGCTCACCTGAAGAATAGGTCATCACAAGAGGGGTCCCATTCATGATCGTCAAACATGGCCACCCGAAAGTCACAGGAGATACATTTCAGCTGGTCACACGACCTGTCAGCACAGGTTAAACAATGAGTCATATTAAAATGTGATCCATACTTACACACACTTAACATTACAACAGGGTTCCCCAACTGGTGGCCTGCAAGTGATTTTATTTGGCCCCCCACGTTTTCTGAGCAAAATAAATAAAATATATTTTATCATTTTATTGTTGGACATAAGACTGTAAAAACGGAAATCTGTTCCAAAGAATTCCCACGCATAATATAGAGATATACAGTATGTGATCATACACAAATGTAAGCAAGATTAGAAATTTGTCTGTTTTAGTTAAATATTATATATGTTTGGGCTTCTTGCGGTCAATTTGCAGTGGAGTTACTTGAAATTATTCGTAATTATGTTCCGGCCTCCTGACCATCCACTCAAGAAAAGAAAAAAATCGACCCGCGGCTGAATCCAGTTGATGACCACAGCTCTACAATTTAACAGCACTTTTAACTTTGTGAAACGGCTGTTCCTAAACAATTTGCAATGGAGCTACCACCAAGGAAAACTGGGCAGCACCTGCTCACATAAGAACAAATAGGGATTGAAAGAGAGCTTTTATCAAATACATGCTTTACCAAAGGCTCACTACTAGACTTTATGGCTTCCCGTGAATGACCATTTTGGTCTTCCTAAGATAATGACAACTGTAAAACATACAATGACATTCACAGCATGCAACAGAGATATACAGATGTCTTAGATAACATTTACTGAGTTTCAATAATAACGTCATATGAACACATTGACTTTTTGCAGAATACCATTGACAGAATGATACAGCCAGATATTATGATTCAACAGGCTGCAAAACAACCCGTTGTCGGCAGGATTCGAACCTGCGCGGGAAGATCCCAATAGATTTCTAGTCTATCGCCTTAACCACTCGGCCACGACAACTACCTACATGTACAACTACTACCAACCAACTATGATCGCAGGAATAAGTGAGGTTCTTTAAAGTTGAGTTATTGGCCAACTTACTTGCCTGTTGCCTATGGCAATGACTTCGTCTTTGTCGTTTTAGGAAGCTGTCCTGTCTGCAAATGTGTAAAGTTAAGCAAATATGAGACTACCTAGAGGGCAGCCCTTTCGCAATTTAGGAAGGCTGGCGTCTGCAACTAATTAGCTAACGTTACATAGCTATTGTCGTTAGTTACGTTGCATAAGCTTCCACTGTCAGTCATGGTCAACAACTTGGTTTGCTAACGTTAGTCCATTCCACCGTACTAGTTAAAGTTAGCCTGTTAACGCTTGCATTTTACTACGCACCAGTTTTTTTCCCCCCCAGTTTGCGTTAAACATTCCCTTGAAGTTGTGGCGTCAACGAAACATTGCGACAGAACTTTGGTTCAACCTCATCTAGTAATTCGTACCAATCGTCTGCCATAGCTTCAGGGTACTGCTGCTTATTTGGCCGTTGTTGTCATGAACAGGAGTGCTTGATTGACAGGCGTAACCTCATTTCAAGTAGGTAAAGTACGATACTTTGTAGCTCGCGATTTATGTGTAGTGATACAATAACGGATACCTGCCATCTGTGATACAATGTAAACGCCTGGGCAATGCGTCAATCACGGGAGAAAAATAAACGTTGTCGGCAGGATTCGAACCTGCGCGGGAAGATCCCAATAGATTTCTAGTCTATCGCCTTAACCACTCGGCCACGACAACTGCCTACATGGACTCCTACTACCAACCAACTATGCTCGCATGAATAAGTGAGGTTCTTTAAAGTTGAGTTATTGGCAAACTTACTTGCCTGTTGCCTGTGGCAATGACTTCGTCTTTGTCGTTTTAGGAAGCTGTCCTGTCTGCAAATGTGTAAAGTTAAGCAAATATGAGACTACCTAGAAGGCAGCCCTTTTGCAATTTAGGAAGGCTGGCGTCTGCAAATAATTAGCTAACGTTACATAGCTATTGTCGTTAGTTACGTTGCATAAGCTTCCACTGTCAGTCATGTTCAACAACTTGGTTTGCTAACGTTAGTCCATTCCACCTTACTAGTTAAAGTTAGCCTGTTAACACTTGCATTTTACTACGCACCAGTTTTTTTCCCACCCCAGTTTGCGTTAAACATTCCCTTGAAGTTGTGGCGTCAACGAAACATTGCGACAGAACTTTGGTTCAACCTCATCTAGTAATTCGTCCCAATCGTCTGCCATAGCTTCAGGGTACTGCTGCTTATTTGACCGTTGTTGTCATGAACAGGAGTGCTTGATTGACAGGCGTAACCTCATTTCAAGTAAGTAAAGTACGATACTTTGTAGCTCGCAATTTATGTGTAGTGATACAATAACGGATACCTGCCATTTGTGATACAATGTAAACGCCTGGGCAATGCGTTAATCACAGGAGAAAAATAATCGTTGTCGGCAGGATTCGAACCTGCGCGGGAAGATCCCAATGGATTTCTAGTCCATCGCCTTAACCACTCGGCCACGACAACATCTGATTATACTGTCGATAGAAATTGGTAATATCCAACATCTTTTGTATATAAAAAGAGATATCTGACATTTTGACTGATATTATGATTCAGCAGGCAGCAGCACACAACAACCCGTTGTCGACAGGATTTTGACCTGCGCGGGAAGATTTCTAGTCTGTCGCCTTAACCACTAGGCCAAGATAACTACCCCCTAATTTCACTTGTACGAGTAACTTTGTTTAAATTATTATCATGTTGGGTAGTTAGTTAATTAATTGGTTTCTTCATATTGACTGTGGCAATGACGCTTCTCAAAAATGTTACTTAATCAATGACCTAGTACAAACATTTGTGAATAAATCAATTCAACAGATAAAATAAGCATTACAAACTGGGTGGTTCGAGCCCTGAATGCTGATTGGCTGACATACTCGTGACGTGTACCAAGCGTATGACCAAACATTTATTTTTACTGCCCTAATTACGTTGGTAACCAGTTTATGCAGGCTGTATTACAACCGGCATTGATTGGGAGTCCCATAGGCTGGCGATCAATTGGCCGAGCTTCGTCCGAGTTTGGCCGGTGTCGTGTTAGGATTTATGTTTATGCACTATAGCCTGTTAGCATATTGTTTGAAGATGAATATTGTTTTGTTACACACACACACACACACAAACAATACAGATGGGTGTGTGTGTAGGTGTGTAAGGACTGACCAACACAGGCCATAAAAGCTGTGGACAGTCTGGAGAAGGGAGGGGTGCATCACTCTAGGCCAACCAGGAAGGTTGGGAGACTGTTCAGTACCATATTAGAAATTGTGTGAGTGAAGAAGCAAGGGGAGACACAAGACGGAGCTAATCTACCCAGCAACCAGATGTGGACAAAGGAACGCGCCAAGGGGCTTGGACAAGTCCGAGGGCCAGCAAAGGCGGGGCAAAGCCTCTACTGTGATAGGCCAACAGACGCGTTGGAACTACGTCATCACGGTATAAGAAGAGCTGTTTACGTACTTCCTGCCAGTTCCCTGTTTACCCTGCGCGGTGATACAGCGAACCCGTATATACGAAAATTACATTTGCCATTCATTGTTTGCGGTAATTAAACATAATTAAAGAAAGTTAGCAGACCTTGCTTTTTATTTATCCTGACACCGGATGTGTTACACGCAGCGTTCACAGTAGGCCATCATTGTAAATACACATTTGTTCTTAACTGACTTGCCTAGTTAAATAAAGGTTAACTAAAACATAAATAAAAAGTATAATAGCAATAAGGCATCTTGGGGGTTTGTGGTATATTGTCAATATACCACGGCTAAGGGCTGTATCCATGCACTCCACTTTGCGTCGTGATTAAGAACAGCCCTTAGCCATGGTATATTGGCCATACACCACACCTCCTCGTGCATTATTGCTTAAATATAAAAAACAGGAGGTTGGTGGCACCTTTATTTGGGAGGATGTGCTCGTGGTAACGGCTGGAAGCGGAATCAGTGGATCGGTATCAAATACATCAAACACATAGTTTGATGCCATTCCATTTGTTCCATGCCAGCCATGATTATGAGCCGTCCTCCCTTCAGCAGCCTACACTGATATAAAATTAACTTTATAAAGAGAACACTGATAGAAAATGAACTCTATAAAGAGAACGTTAGTGCAAACCGTTAAGGTACAGAAAGAGCTGTTCAGAGCAAAGGAAAACAGTATGTTCCCTGACCGGGAATCGAACCCGGGCCGCGGCGGTGAGAGCGCCGAATCCTAACCACTAGACCACCAGGGATCTATTACGGACTTCAAATTGACACTTTGAAATTAATGGAACAATGCTTGCATGTCTCTACAATATTCTCATACCAATGTTGTGCCGAAAAGCCCCCCCCTTTTCGCGTGAATGCGCACGCACCCCCTCCTTCTTCATTGCTGCGACTTGCGTGAACGCGCACGCACTCAAATCTTTATTGCTGCGACTTGTTTGCTAGTTGAGATTTCTGATCACGTTTTTGAACAGTAGTGTGTGCCACAAAATCAAGGGAATTAGAAGGGGGGAATTTCGGAAATTAGAAGGGGGGAATTTCGGCAAGGCTTTTTTTGGCAAGCCCCCCCCCTTTCTATTTTGGGAATGCAAGGCCTGGCACACTTCAGAATAATTTTTGGTGACCTATCATGCCCTCTGATGTGTGCCATAGGAAGTATTAGACTAGTCCCAAAAGGAAGTGGTTATTTCAGCAATAATAGTTTTCAGAGCCCTCTACTGTTCTCTACCCATCCCTCAATCCCCCATCCCATCGTTCTTTTCCCTCTTATGGCTTTTCCCACATTTTGTTTTGTTTTTAAGAATGTAGGTACAGTAGTAATAATAATAATAATAACAATAATAAATCAAAAATATGTAATCTGGGCCCAAAATAAAGTTCAAATATATAAATCAACATGAGTGCATTCCCATAATCACAGTAAACTGTTATTATAATAGACAAAAAAAGGGAAAAAATGTATAATAGTATAATAAACAAAACTATGACTGACTGTGCTTCCATGAAGAACCCTCTCCCCAATAGCTCCCTTCGCCCTCAATAGGTCACCCCCAGCACCTCCACCATCCCCATCAACCTCCCCCCACCACTCAACCACAAAACAGAATAATGACAATAATAATAGAAATTAAAATACAACAAAATATATACCAAGATATATATACACATACACACACATGTATAGTACATATACATAAACATATTCACAGGACACTTGTTAGGATATTTTATCAAGGTTTAAGATAAATGATTAAATAATTCTACCCAGAAACTTAACCATTAGGATTAGAGGTTAGGGGGGTAGGGGGGTAGAACGGAATGTCTGCGTGTGTACCTAAAGAAAACTAAATGGACCATTAACCTATGTTTGAACCGACTAAGCTATAACTCTGTGGAGATAAGGGAAGACAGAAATATCCCATCCAGGTTTTCTGTATCTTGGGGGGGGGGGGGGGGACTGGAACTGTCAGCTAAGGGGTAATAAACTGTGGTGAGAATTCAGGAGATAATCCAGATATAGTGTGCATGTGTGTGCGTTAGGGTGTTGGGATGGTCTTTTGAATTAGCTTTGTCCTAGTCGGGGGGGGAGGGACTCTATGACGCTGTGTGTAATATATAATGTGATATACATGGTTTTTGGAGGAGAGATCTCTCGAGAATAAACGCTATTGATTAATTTGGACACGGGTCTCTGTCTATTTTATGCAAATAAGAATCTTACAAATTCTTATAAACGGACAGAGTGTTTGCATTGTTATAATTAAATTGGTTAACGAACATTTAGGAACCAAATTCGTTCATCAACACTCAACTTATCTCTTATCATTTTTCCTACATCAGGTATGCAGGTAACATTTCCACCTGGATGACAGCACATAATCAGCAAGACGGAGGTGCTCTTCATCCGAGGGAATGCCTGCCCATTCTCAGATGTTAGATCATCCCAGATGATCACATGTCATTTACATTCCAGCCCTTGTCAGATCCAGATTTGACTGCTTCAACTCACACCCTGCTGGAATCCCTGCATTCTCAGATTCCCCTCTGTTATTAATCTCTATTTTGTAATCAATAAAGTGTTTCAAAATGCTGTACCTTTATTAACATATAATGTTCAGATCATTCCTGTGAGAGAAGGGGTGTAATATCTTCAGATGGGTGTGTGGGTACCCTTCCTCACCCATGCCAACAAGATGTTACTTGTGGGGTATTTGCCTTGACAGTAAGTATTCGAGTATAAGTAATGTACAATTAACCTACTGGAAGTATACTGACTAAAAGGCAAAACAGAACTGTCAAATTATATTATAGCTGTGTCGTTGTATACTTGCGAATTAGAATCTTAAGTGTAACATAATTTTGTTGGGGAAAACTGAAATGCCCATCACATTTTTTCCCCAGTTTGCAGAATGTGTTCTGAAGGAGGAGTCGTTTGTCTTTTCAAATACGGACAAAGATGTTAACATCATGATATGTTAACACTCCAAAACACTGTGTGTTCAATTTCTAATTTAATATAATTGTAGATAAAAAACATTTATATGGATCTTTCAAGGTTATCTTTGATTCAACTTCTGATTCGATGGCCGCTAAAACACATGTATTTAAATAATTTTGTTACAAGAAACCTATACTATTCCCCTGTTCCCTGTTTGATCAGAAAAATACATGTAAAGATGTATAGACTACTTGACATTATGTTTTGCTAGAAGACCTGAGCCAACTGTGCCACTTCTGTAGGGAGGTGGACAATAATGAGGAAGACACTAACTGGGTAATTGCTTGTTCACTTCTAAAGGCACATTTTTACCAGTACGAATTTGTATAAGCAGTAATGTTTCTAGAGGTAGTATTATCTGCTTTGTCTGATAATGAAATAATTGTAATTCAAGAAAATGTATTTAATGTTTTAAATATATTAACATTTTTCATCATAAATTTCAGATTGGTTGTGACCGCTGCCCACGATGGTTCCACCAGTCCTGTATGAAAACCATCCCATCATTGGAGGATTATGTCTGCGCTGCCTGTCAGGACTAGGTTAGGCTTGAGTTCCAGGCGACCGTATCACCTGGAAAACTTTCCATAAAAAGTGGAATAAATGTTCAGTCAAACTGTTGCAGCTTTCCAATATTTGTTTATGTTATTTATTGTCTTTTTATGTTTGATTTATTGTCATTTTATATCTTATTATGCAAATATTAAAATTTGTATGTCCTATTTAAAGGTTGCTAACAAACTTAACTTTCTGTAATGTTTTTGTGTTATCGTGTGATAATATTTGTGTATTATCTTTATTTTCTTAAACATTACAAAATGTTTCTAAAATAAATGTTATTTCTTTATACTGTAATTTAGCTTTCTGTGGCACACACTATTGGTAAACAGGAGCTACCAAAATGATTATGAAGTGTGCCAGGCCTTGCAGTCCCAAAATAGAAGGGGGGGATTTCGTCAGGCAAGAAAATAGCCTTGCCGAAATCCCCCCTCCCCCTCTAATTTCCTTAATTTTGTGGCTAGAGTCAATTACTTTCTGTGGCACACACTGCTGGTCAACATGAGCTACCAAAATTATTTAGAAGTGTGCCAGGCCTTACAGTCCCAAAATAGAAGGGGGGGATTTCGTCAGGCAAGAAAATAGCTTTGCCGAATCCCCCCTTTCTAATTTCTTTAATTTTGTGGCTGGAGTCAAATACTTTCTGTGGCACAAATCAGTCAAATACTTTCTATGGAATAAACTTCACATCCGGATAGGCAACCGAAATGAATAATTAATGTATGTGTTATATTAAACATAGAGGAGAGAGTAAAATGTAGGCAAGCAATCAACATTACTACTAGACAATACCACTAGTCGAATACGACATGGGAGAGATGACGAGTATTGGCAAATATATTTATTTATGGACTAATACACTTGAAACAAATAGCCAAACCGAAAACTGCAGACATTACTAGTGCCTCCCCCGCGATCAAACCGACATAAACATTTTTATGAAACGCTGCCTAACGTGATCAGAAATCTCAACTAACAAGCAAGTCGAAGCAATGAAGAATTGAGTGAGTGCGCGTTCACGCGAAGGAGGGGGGGGATTCTGGCAAGGGGAGCTTTTCGGCACAACATTGGCACCTCAGATTTTCTACTGCATGAGGTCTTGCACCTCATAAAATAATAGCTCAAAGGTATTGTACAGTTCCTGCACCTAAATATAAACAGTACCGGCACCCAAGATGAGTACTGTCATCTATTTTAGTCGAAGTCAAGCACTAGTGTCAAGCTATTTATACTGAACAAAAATATAAATGCAACATGTAAAGTGTTGGTCCCATGTTTCAAGACCTGAAATAAAAGATTGTAGGGATTTTCCGTATGCACAAAAAGCTTTATTCTCTAAAATGTTGTGCACAAATTTGTTTACATCCGTGCTAGTGAGCATTTTTCCTTTGCCAAATAATCCATCCACCTGACAGGTGTGGCATATCAAGAAGCTGATTAAATAGCATGATCATTACACAGGTGCACCTTGTGCGGGGGACAATAAAAAGCCACTCTAAAATGTGCAGTTTTGTCACACAACACAATGCCACAGATGTCTCAAGTTTTGAGGGAGCTTGCAATTGGCATGCTGACTGCAGGAATGTCCGCCATAGTTGTTGCCAGAGAAATTAATGTTAATTTCTCTACCATAAGCCACCAACATTGTTTTAGAGAATTTGGCATAACATCCAACTGGCCTCACAACCGCAGACCACGTGTAACCACGTCAGCCCAGGACCTCCACATCCGGCTTATTCACCTTCGGGATTGTCTGAGACTAGCCACCCGGAGAGCTGATAAAACTGTGGGTTTGCACAACTGAAGAATTTCTGCACAAAATGTCAGAAACTATCTCAGGGAAACTCATCTGTGTGCTTGTCGTCCTTACCAGGGTCGGTGTCGTAACCAACTTTAGTGGGTAAATGCTCAGCTTCGATGGCCACTGGCATGCTGGAGAATTGTGCTCTTCACGGATTAATCCGGGCAGTATGGCATCGTGTGGGCAAGTGGTTTGCTGATGTCAACGTTGTGAACAGAGTGCCCAATGGTGGCGGTGGGGTTATGGTATGGACCGGCATAAACTAAGGACAGAGAACACAATTGCATTTTATCGATGGCAATTTCAATGCACAGAGATACCGTGACGAGATCCTGAGGCCCATTCTCGTGCCATCCACCTCATGCTTCAGCATAATAATGCACAACCCCATGTCTCAAGGAGATGTACACAATTCCTGGAAGCTGAAAATGTCCCAGTTCTTCCATGGCCTGCATACTCACAGACATGTCACCCATTGAGCATGTTTGGGATGCTCTGGATCGATGTTTACGACAGTGTGTCCCAGTTCCCGCCAATATTTAGCAACTTCACACAGCCATTGAAAAGGAGCAGAACATTCCACAGGCCACAATCAACAGCCTGATCAACTCTATGCAAAGGTGCTGTGTCACGCTGTGTGAGGCAAATGGTAGTCACACCAGACACTGACTGGTTTTCTGATCCATGACCCTACCTTTTTTTAAAGGTACCTGTGACCAACAGACGCATGTCTGTATTCCCAGTCATGTGAAATCCATTCATCTCAATTGACTGATTTTCTTATATGAACTGTAACTCAGTAAAATCTTTGAAACTGTTGCATGTTGTGTTTATATTTTTGTTCAGTGTATATTGCACAGTGAGGAGAAATTCAACAGTGGACATAGTCCCCCCCCAAAAAATCCTGCTGTTGTGAGCATGTAACAACCACAATACAATGACATAACATGTAGCTAGTACAACAAAAAGGATAATCAATTAAAGTATTAGAAGGTTCAGTATTTATTTTTGCAATCTTAGTCCACACCCAGGGATCCAGCCACAGCAATAGAATGTTATTTGTAAGTCGCTCTGGATAAGAGCGTCTGCTACATGACTTAAATGTAATGTAAATGTTATTTATATATGATGTCATAAGGTGAATGCACCAATTTGTAAGTCGCTCTGGATAAGAGCGTCTGCTAAATGACTTAAATGTAAATGTAATGTAAATGTAAATATATTGCCTGTGTCACGTGTGCTCCCTCTCCGGCCTCTAGGTCACTAGTGTGCTCCCTCTCCGGCCTCTAGGTCACGAGGCTGCTCGTTATGGCGCACACCTGTCACCATCGTTACACGCACCTGCGCGTCATCTGACTCCATCACTTCCCTGATTACCTTCCTTATATATGTCACTCCCTTTGGTTCCTTCCCCAGGCGTCATTGTTTCTGTTTCTGTGTTATGTCTGTGCGTTGTTCGTGTTTCTTATTTTATATTATGTTGCGTTTATTTATTAAAACACTCACTTGAACTTGCCTCCCGACTCTCAGCACACATCGTTACAGCCTGGCTATACCTTAATTACAATAGAATGCTATCACTGCATTCTTATAAAACACAACCTATTATTTTTTTGTCATACTTACCTCTCTTATTTTAGCCACCACTTACTAACTTAATGATTCTATAATGGGTGGGGAGCCGTGGTTTCTCTTCTATTTTACAGACTAATCTCTCACTTTAACTTTCATTCTGTGTAAGTTTGTCATAATGGCCCTGATACTTTCAATTTATCAGAAAGGGTGTAGGCTACTGTTTCTGTTTAATTTCTTTGAAAAGCCTACACATACTGGTTCTACAGGACCGACCAAAGGGTTGTGTAACGGTCCTGACCTGTTTTATGTTGTTTTTGTATGTGTTTAGGTCAGGGCATGTGTTTTGGGTGGGCAGTCTATGTTATCTGTTTCTATGTTGGTTTTGGTTGCCTGGTATGGCTCTTAATTAGAGGCAGGTGTTTTGCGTTCTCCTCTAATTAAGAGTCATATTTAGGTAGGGTGTTCTCACTGTTTGTTTGTGGGTGATTGTCTCCTGTGTCTGTGTCGAAGTTACACCATACGGGATTGTTTGTTCATGCGTTTATGTAGTCTGTTCCTGTGTCAGCGTGCTTCGTGTATTTGTAAGTTCGTTTGTTCAGGTCTGTCTACATCGTTTTGTTATTTTGTTAGTTATATCAAGTATAGTTTGTTTTTCGTCTTTGTCTGTTTTGTTTATTTAATAAATCATCATGTATTCACAACCCGCTGCGCCTTGGCTCGATCACTACTCCACCTCTTCTTATGAAGAGAGAGAGGAACACCGTTACAGGTTGTCTGCCTACCTCTGCTCTAGAGGTAAACTCTCCGGAAAGTAGACATGACTCTTAGGCTCCTTAAAACGCAATTGAAAGGAGACATAGTTATTGTCTATATGTAATGTATTTAAGACTATAACTTTAACATGGACCTAATTTTGATAAGAAAAATGTATTGAAACCTCTAGGCTGCTATAGTCTAGCGCACCAATCAGATACTCCTCATATTGCCCTGTGCGCAATGGAGACGAGGGTATGCTGTCTATGTGTGACTGCATATAAAAATATCATATAGGTCTTTGTTTATAGGCAGATTGGGAATTTAGCCAGGACACGATAAGTACCATGGGATCTTTAGTGACCACAGAGAGTCAGGACACCCATTTAACAATCCCAAAGACTGCACCCTACACATGGCAATGTCCCCAATCACTGCCCTGGGGCATTGGCCTTCCAAAACCTGTTCAGCAGCATCCAGGGACCAACTCTGCTTATCTTCAGAGGTAATTCAGCAGTGGTATGCAGGGTGGTATGCTGCTGGCTAAATGTGGCCTATGTGACAGCAGTCTGAATTCTACAACAATGTTCCATAATAAGTCTAATGTCAGATTGTCTAATGTGAAAGCATTAGATGTCCTGAATACAAAGCATTATGTTAGCCGCAAATCCAACACATCACTGATTACCACTCTTCATATTTTCAAGCATGGTGGTGGCTGCATCATGTTTTGGGTATGCTTGTCATCAGCAAAGGCTAGGGAGTTTTTTAGGATAAAAAGAAACGGAATAGAGGTAAGCACAGGCAATATCCTAGAGGAAAACCTGGCTCAGTCTGCTTTCCAACAGACACTGGAAGACAAATTCACCTTTCAGCAGAACAATAACCTAAAACACAAGGCCAAATATACACTGGAGTTGCTTACCAAGACAACATTGAATGTTCCTGAGTGGCCTAGTTACAGTTGTGACTTAAATCGACTTGAAGATCTATGGCAAGACTTGAAAATGGCTGTCTAGCAATGATCAACAACCAACTTGACAGAGCTTGAAAAAAATAATAATAATAATGTGCAAATATTGTACAATCCACGTGTGCAAAGCTCTTAAGAGACTTACCCAGACAGACTCACCGCTGCCAAAAGTGATTCTAACATCTATTGACTCAGGGGTGTGAATACTTATGGAAATTAGAGATTTCTGTATTATAATTTTTTATTTATACTAAAAACATGTTTTCATTTTGTCATTGTGGGGTATTGTGTGTAAATAGGTAAGAGAAATGTTTTTATTTAATCCATTCTGAATTCAGGCTGTAACACAACAACATTTTTGAATAAATGAAGGGGTATGAATACTTTCAGAATGCACTATAGATGTTAGAGATGCAGAGCAGTAACAGAAAGCTCTCAAGGTTAATCGGTTCATCTTGGACTTGGAAGTGATGAAATGAGCTGGCAATTGGGGAGTTACTGGTCTGAAATCCTAATGCTGTTGTGGTATAAGGAAGGTACTCACTTAACCTGTGTCAAAATTAGCAAGGATTAAAAAACATTTAACATATTTTTATACTGTCCTCTATCTACTCTGCAATTTATTATTGGTACGGAAATACTTTTCTTTTTGAAGTTACAAGCTACACTTATCCCTATCAGACAATAAGCTTAGAGACAAGTGACTAACTGAATAGGTTGATATCACTTTGTACATTTCATGGAGACTTACCAAATATCAGTTTTTCTAATTCCTCTTATTTTTATTAACCGACAGACGTCATTTGATACACAATAGTATTACATGAGCCGCAAATAAGCAAATGTTTTTTTAGGTCAGATGCTTTGCATTTGCACTCTTTAATTCTGTTAAGCTTATTATTATTGTGCAATAATGTGTTGAGTGCTATGATCACACAGTTGTCATGAAAAAAGGTCACTGTTATTGTATATGACCCGAATCCATGCACTCCTTATATCAAATCTGTCCTGTGATATGGTGATGCAATAAAAAACAAATATTTAGTTATTCTATAGTATTACATTTTTTAAGCTACATGGAATTTAATGTTTGTAAAGGATTTTCATTTTCAATGTGGTTTAGATCACATGTAACCTAGCTTCCATTTTATGCTGTGTGATGTTGTTACCTTGTAATGTGTTTGGGGTAATGTGATTGTCGATGACAATGACAGAGACTTCACAGAATTGTTGTCACTCAAAAGATTAGTGAAGAGGTATTTATGGATTTAACAATTAAAACAGCTATCCAAAAAATATAATATTTCAGCTAACACTTTGTGTCAGCCCTTGAGGATAATTGGGATCATCCCTTTTAAAAATGTGCACATTACAACATTGACAGGTGATGGAAATGACTCATGTCAAGGTTCAGTATATAACTAGTATAAAATATAACAATGTGTTGTGTGAAATAGGTAGAGATTTGTTGCCAGCCATTTAGCACCTCAAACAGTATACTATGCAGAGAAATAGTTATGTATCTAGCTTGTAAGCCTCTGTAAAATGGTAGGGTAAATAATTTATCTTAATAACATGAAATATTCTGAGTAACAATCAATTTTTCTAAGAGAAACATCACTACTGTGGTGACTAAAAAAGTGAAGACTCGTCTTAAGAAAAAGTTAAATAACATTTATCTAAGAACCATAGCACATGTACGTCAGATACAGTACATTACAATTATTTACATGTCTTCTTTATTTTCAACGTATACACAGAATTGCTGATCATATTCAAAAACCGGATAAAGATTTATACAAAGTTTATTTTCTGTCAGTTACTTTTTGCCAATATTCACCAAAGCCCACTTTCGTATTGCTTGGATGAAAATTTTATTTTTTGGTTCTGCATAAAAAAGTATATACTGTTTTGACCTCACAAAATAACTAAAAGTTATCGGTAATGCCTGAACATTAGAGTTAATTGAGAGCTTTGCTTGGCTCAGTTGGAATGCAGTCTTGGATATTTCATCTCTCTGCAGAGTCCAGCATGTCCCACCAAATCCTTCCAACACGGGTGAGCCCCATTGAACAGTGCTCAGATCAATTCCATTTCAATACCAGTCAATACAGGATTTTAATTAGGCATGAAATTCAATGCAGTACACATTGATAATTTTCCAGTTCAAAATCAATGTCAACTTCCAATTACTGAAACTTCAATTGACTGGGTTGACTGAAATGTAAATGGAATTAACACCAACATTGCCATGGAAAGACCCTGCAGAATGACCCCTATTAGGTTTAAATTTTCAGAGTAAAAACTCAACGGCACAATGAAAGCTTTACCAAGTTTATTCTTCCCAGAGGATCAATACAGCTGCATTAGACAAAAAGATTTTCACACAAGCACTGATATTTAACCCTCTCTCTTTGGCTGAGTTGCCTACTACCCATCTGATTGTATCTTTACTGCTAGGCAGGAAACTAAGTAATATGGCCATAAACTTTTCTTTCTCCCTTAACGTGACCTGACCTCGACCCCCTTCATCACTAATCCATGGCTCTCTCACCTTATCAATGCCTGCCATATGTGATCGCTTCCCTGCACTCAGCACATTCCAAGCTTAATTGCACACACTATATACCTTCCTCCTACAGATAACCATAGGATCCCTGATATAATGTAAACGTTATACATTACCCTCTCTCCCTCAGTGACATGAATAAGTATATTTCATATTCTCAGAACCCCACACCCCTTATCATTAATTATTTATTCTCCCTTTCCTGAAGCTCTTTGTTGGGGTTTGATCTTGGGGCTTAGATCGTGGGGTCCCTTCACCAGGCCCTGCTCCTTGCGCATCACAGGCTCTTGAATGCTGCAGTCATGCCTACACAACTTAGTTCGTCCAGAGCGTCCAGAGGTTTGTCTGCCTCCCGCTGCTTTAGAGGTGAACTCTCTGGAAATTAGACATGACTCTTAGGCTCCTTGCTCAGCTTCAAATGGACTATAGTCTTTCTCTGTGTTTCCTCTTCACATTCAAGTATACAATGAGCCTAAACTAGCTGAACAGGGTCTCACACACAGACATGTTTTATGGAAGCCTGTCCCGACCAGTTTGGCCCCAGAGTGTAGATCAACATTAAATCTTTCTTCTCAAGGGGTGCATCTAGAAGTGGTTCTTGTGGATACTTCTTACTCCTTTGCAATAACATATTCCTTAGGATGACCTATGGTAAAGATTAGCATTATTAAGTAAATAAGGAAAATGAAATACATGGAAACCATCACCATAAAATGTTAGTTTCTTTCATCTGTTTAAAAAAACAAATAAGTCAGAGGAACAGCTGACAGTGTAGTAACTCACATAGCTGATGGTGAATATCAGCAATGCCGCAACAATCCCCACAATGGAAAGAACTAGAATGGTATCCATTTCTTCTGATTGGTATGTGGACTCAAGGCAACCTGGAAAACAAGTATCCACAAATCCTTGAGCATCACTGGAAATGTTTTAAAAGATTAACTCTCTCTGGCTCCAATTTAAAAACACTCACATACAGTATACAGTTTGCTTACATACCAAAAGAAGCACACAATGAGAGTAGAACACACTCACCTGTCACTCTGAGGTGAACCTGCCCCTGCTGGTTCTGCTCTCCTACAGGTGCTGCCAGGAGACACTTGTACCTCCCACTATCAACAGCCGTTACATTGGGCAGGAAGATATCGAAAGAATCGTCAGCCAAAAGTTCCACTTCACGCTCCAGACCGACGTACCATTGGGTGGTGCTGTTAGGTGATAGCCTCTTCATCAATAGACCAGACTCCTTATTATAGGGCTCCTCACCCAGCTGGGAGAAGAGGGTGTGAGGTTACTTTATGCCCCTAACAGCTGGTCTTAACCTGATCTTAGAGAATTTCATATTATTCTTTACGTAAATCTGTATGACATGTATCATATTGTCACGATCGTCAAAGGGACTGAGAGAGGACCAAGGCGCAGCGTGTGGAAAGTACATCTTCTTTTATTAGAAGAGAGGGAAAAACACGAAAACTATACACAAAACAAACCAAAACAACAAACGACCGTGAAGCTAACGACGTAAGTGCATGGACAAGCAACAAACGTTCAACATAGACAATTCCCCACAAACAGCTAAAGCCTATGGTTGCCTTAAATATGGCTCCCAATCAGAGACAACAATAACCAGCTGTCTCTAATTGAGACCCAATTCAGGCAACCATAGACTTTCCATAGACAACCATAGACTTTCCTTTCCTAGATACCTACACTCAACCTACACCCTAGACACTACAAAAAACACATACATTCCCCATGTCACACCCTGACCTAACTAAAATAATTAAGAAAACAAAGAAAACTAAGGCCAGGGTGTGACATAACCCCCCCCTTAAGGTGCGAACTCCGGGCGCACCAGCATAAAGTCTAGGGGAGGGTCTGGGTGGGCGTCTGTCCACGGTGGCGGCTCTGGCACTGGTCGTGGTCCCCACCCCACCATAGTCACTACCCGCTTTCGTAGCCTCCTCCAAATAGTCACCCTCCACATTAACCCCACTGGATTAAGGGGCAGCACCGGACTAAGGGGCAGCACCGGACTAAGGGGCAGCACCGGACTAAGGGGCAGCACCGGACTAAGGGGCAGCACCGGACTAAGGGGCAGCACCGGACTGAGGGACGGCAGCTCCGGACTGAGGGACGGCAGCTCCGGACTGAGGGACGGCAGCTCCGGACTGAGGGACGGCAGCTCCGGACTGAGGGACGGATCCTGGCTGGATGACGGCTCTGGCGGATCCTGGCTGGACGGCTCATGGTTGGCTGACGGATCTGGCTGCTCATGGCTGACTGACGGATCTGGCTGCTCATGGCTGGCTGACGGATCTGGCTGCTCATGGCTGGCTGACGGATCTGGCTGCTCATGGCTGGCTGACGGATCTGGCTGCTCATGGCTGGCTGACGGATCTGGCTGCTCATGGCTGGCTGACGGATCTGGCTGCTCATGGCTGGCTGACGGATCTGGCTGCTCATGGCTGGCTGGCGGCTCTGGCAGATCCTGGCTGGCTGGCGGCTCTGGCAGATCCTGTCTGGTTGGCGGCTCTGGCAGATCCTGTCTGGTTGGCGGCTCTGGCAGATCCTGTCTGGTTGGCGGCTCTGGCAGATCCTGTCTGGTTGGCGGCTCTGGCAGATCCTGTCTGGTTGGCGGCTCTGGCAGATCCTGTCTGGTTGGCGGCTCTGGCAGATCCTGTCTGGTTGGCGGCTCTGGCAGATCCTGACTGACGAATGGCTCTAGCGGCTCCTGACTGACGAACGGCTCTGACGGCTCGGGACAGACGGGCGGCTCTAATGGCTCGGGGCAGACGGATGGCTCAGATGGCGCTGGGTAGACGGATGGCTCAGATGGCGCTGGGTAGACGGATGGCTCAGATGGCGCTGGGCAGACGGATGGCTCAGATGGCGCTGGGCAGACGGATGGCTCAGATGGCGCTGGGCAGACGGATGGCTCAGATGGCGCTGGGCAGACGGGTGGCTCAGATGGCACTGGGTAGACGGGTGGCTCAGATGGCGCTTGGCAGACGGGTGGCTCAGATGGCGCTTGGCAGACGGGCAGTTCAGGCCCCGCTGTGCAGACGGCAGACTCTGGCCGGCTGAGGCGCACTGTAGGCCTGGTGCGTGGTGCCGGAACTGGTGTTACCGGGCTGGGGACACGCACCTTCAGGCTAGTGCGGGGAGAAGGAACAGGGCATACTGGACCCTGGAGACGCACATTAGGCCTAGTGCGTGGTGCCGGAACTGGTGGTACCAGGCTGGGGACACGCATCTCAGGGCTAGTGCGGGGAGCAGCAACAGGACGCACAGGACTCTGGAGACACACAGGAGGCTTGGTGCGTGGTGTAGGCACTGGTGGCAATGGGCTGAGGCGGAGATATGAGGAGGCAGCACGGAAACAAGGCTGGAAGCCCGTAAGTCAAACCCCCAAGACATTTTTGGGTTTGACTTACGGGCTTCCAGCCTTGTTTCCGTGCTGCCTCCTCATATCTCCGCCTCTCTGCTTTCGCTGCCTCCAGCTCAGCTTTGGGGCGGTTATATTCTCCTGGTACTTCGCGGTCCAGAATTTCCTCCCAATTCCAATAGTCCTGTGTAGGTGGGTCCTGTTGTTGTTTCACACGCTGCTTGATCCGATTCAGGTGGGGAATTCTGTCACGATCGTCAAAGGGACTGAGAGAGGACCAAGGCGCAGCGTGCGGAAAGTACATAAGTCGCTCTGGATAAGAGCGTCTGCTAAATGACTTAAATGTAAATGTAAATGTACATCTTCTTTTATTAGAAGAGAGGAAAAAACACGAAAACGAACACTATACACAAAACAAACCAAAACAACAAACGACCGTGAAGCTAACAACGTAAGTGCATGGACAAGCAACAAACGTTCAACATAGACAATTCCCCACAAACAGCTAAAGCCTATGGTTGCCTTAAATATGGCTCCCAATCAGAGACAACAATAACCAGATGTCTCTAATTGAGACCCAATTCAGGCAACCATAGACTTTCCTAGATACCTACACTCAACCATAGACACAGCTAGACTTCTATACTAAACATAAACCCAACTACTCTAATAAACCCCCTAAACCTTACAACAGGGGTGTCAAACTCATTCCACGGAGGGCCTAGTGTCTGCAGGTTTTTGGTTTTTCCTTTCAATAAATCCCTAGACAACCAGGTGTGGGGAGTTACTAACTAATTAGTGATGTTAATTCATCAATCAAGTACAAGGGAGGAGTGAAAACCCGCAGACACTCGGCCCCCCGTGGAATGAGTTTGACACCTGTGCCTTACAACCACCCTAGACACTACAAAAAACACATACATTCCCCATGTCACACCCTGACCTAACTAAAATAATTAAGAAAACAAAGAAAACTAAGGCCAGGGTGTGACACATATGTTACATTTTGTATGGTATGTATTAATTTGTGGATGTCCATCACCCATTTTGTATGATATGTTACAAATTACAATTCCTATAATATATTACGAATTTGCTAGACTTAAAATATATTACGAATTTGCAAAACGTATGATATGTTACGAATTCTAGCTACTCTAGCTAATGTTAACTAGGCTAGAGCTCAGGGGTTAAGGTTAGGGTTAAGTTTAGGAGTTAGGTTAAAGGGTTAGGGGAAAGGTTAGGTACAAATATTAAGGTTAGGTGAAGGGTTAGCTAAAATGGTTAACGTTAGGGGAAGGGTTAGCTAACATGCTAAGTAGTTAAAAAGTTGCTAAAATGCTGAAGTTGTCCCTGATGAGATTCAAACTCGCAACCTTTGATTTGCTAAATATTTGCATCGTATGCCCACCTATCCACTCCGACCAATCCTCCTCCTTTAGTTTTTGCCTTAGGTAACCATCTGTCTTATGTAACCGTAACAAACGTAACTTATCACACTAAATGGAGTTTCATGGATTTACGTACAGAATAATACAAAATGCTCTGAGACAAGTTGCTGGTCTAGGACCAGTGCTGTATATTTTTTTTACATATATTGCATGGTTCAAAACACAACGTTTGTGCTATTATAATAATAGAAAGCTTACCTTGTACCACCTCACTGCCCGGTACTGGACCCCAGGCTTACGTATTGCTTTACATTTCAGAATTGAATCCTCTCCACAAACTGACTTCACCTCTTGTGTAGGCCTATCCTGTGTAAGCCCACCTTGCAAGTAGGCAGCTATAGAAAAACACAAGGTAAATCATCATTTCAGGTGAGCCTGTCCAGTTAGACTGATATCAAATTCATTGTTTAAAAGAAATGACAACATACCTAGAATGCAGACGAGTTGAAAAAACATATTTGTAGAACTACAGCAATGAAGATGATGATCCAGAAAAGAAGTGAATCATTTTATATAATAAGCTAAAATGGAAGTGAAACTAAGGGGATTCCCGTACAGTGTTTCGTCACAGTGGGTGTAGATGGGCACTTCCGCTTCAGTACGAAATTAAGACGAGACAGCCAGGGTCCTGTATGAGGTGTGAATGTGATCTCATTGAATTACATATTCTGGGTGTGAGGTCTCAGGTGCGCGTGAGATTCCATAGGAATTGTATTTTTTGAGCATATCATGGCGATACGAGGCATTATCCTGGTGTGTTTCGGTAGGCTCTTTTTTATACATATGTTTTCATACACATCGTTAAAATAAAGCACACGGGAATTTACCGTTGTCACTGGATGCTATTTCTGAATGTTAACTCAATACTTTATTTTGCAGTTTATTAGTAGATGGGCCAAATATGGTGGATACATTAAGATAATTAATTCAGGTCATATACAATTGAAAAATTAAAGGTCAGTTACTGTCTGCTTAACGGGGTGGCTATCCCATAGGCGATACCAGCTCGGCCTGGTCGACTTAGTTAATTGACTTCAATTGAACCAGAAAAAACAGCGAGTGGGGTGTCTCGTTTCTCATCCGTCTCTGGCTAGGCATCAGATGCATTTTACGCTCACTCACACATGCCATGTGTCTGTCTGCTTGGCATTACTTAGATTTATTTCGGTAGATGAGAAGGCCTTAATTCGAAAATAACAAATATGTATATATATATATATATATATATATATATATATATATATATATATATATATATATAAGCCTAAATATACATAGGCCTTTTGCTTACTGAAAGTTTACATTTTTTTTCCATCGCCGGTGAATAACCACGCTGGCTGCGCAATCGCACACATGTCTGGTAAAGCAAAATTAGGGAATCCCATAACCATGAGCTAGGAATCCCCGTGAATTCCATTAGTCGCACTAAAAACAAATGGTTATATATAGTGCAAAGTAAGGATTATTTGGCTTGTTATGATAGCGGAATCCTTTTTGGTGCTATATATGTAACTGGGGTGCGCGCTAATAGCGTTTCAATCGGTGACGTCACTCGCTCTGAGCCCTTGTGGAACGATGGGTAACGATGCTTCGAGGGTGGCTCTTGTCTATGTGTGCAGAGGGTCCCTGGTTCTAGCCCAGGTAGGGCGAGGAGATGAACGAAAGCTATGCTGTTACATATAGAACCCTTTTTGGAAGGTCCTACAAAGAACCATTAAAAAGGTCAAATCGTTTTTTTATTTAATACATTTATTAAACTTTTATAGTGCTTTTCATTATAGACAAAATCTCTAAGTGCTTGTTAAACAAAATAAACAAGTACTTTTTAAAGAAATATAGGCTATAACAGTAGCTAGACCAGCTAGATTTTATTTATTTTACCTTTATTTAACTAGGCAAGTCAGTTAAGAACAAATTCTTATTTTCAATGACGGCCTAGGAACAGTGGGTTAACTGCCTGTTCAGGGGCAGAACGACAGATTTGTACCTTGTCAGCTCGGGGATTTGAACTTGCAACCTTTCGGTTACTAGTCCAACGCTCTAACCACTAGGCTACCCTGCCGCCCCGGCATGAAGTCTGAGTGTTTCTTGACGCCTCCAGCAGATGGGCATGAGGATCTGGAAGCTCATAGCTAGATGGTCAGCGGAGGTGGTGGTCAGGTCAGCATGTCCAAGGGCATGCAGGTAGTGCGATGTCATCATGGCGTCTCTGCCGTCTCTAGATTTTCTGTATTGTTAGGACTCTATGATAAAGTTTGAGCTCCCCACAGAGAACAGCCCACTCCTTACTTCAGAAGTATCCTCCCGAGCAATTAAAAAACTGCCCCGCTGCCAACATATCCCCTTGTACATTCTGTTTAACTTCATGTACAAATGGGTAACCTGTGCAAGGTGTGAAATGGAAATGTATGTTTTGCATATCCCAACTCCCCCTGAGACATCTTCAGAGATTGGGGTCACGGCCAGGGATCAGCCATTATTGACGCTGACCCGGGAGCAATTGGGGTTAAGTGCCTTTCTCAAGGGCACATCAGCAGATTTTTCACCTAGTCTGCTCTGGGATTCAAACCAGTGACCTTTTCAGTTAGTGTCCCAATGCTCTTAACCACTAGGTTGCCTGCTGCCCTTGTTCTATAAAAAAAGGTTTCAACTTGTCAGTTATCAAGTTTCAGTTTCCAAACGTTTCCTCTTACGTTTCACTTTTAAACCAGGATAGTTTATAAAAAAAATCTGAAGAAACACCAACAAACCAAAGAAAACAAAAGGGTCTCATGAGGGGTGCAGCCCAGGAGGCAGGCATCCATTTTCTCCAGTTCTCAGTTGAAGCTCAAACTTCATTAGCCAAACAAAACCATAAACTTTCTGCCCACTTATCTCCACCATGCCTCCAGACAACATTCACTTCCTGTGGACAGCTGCCAAGAAACACAAAAAATCGGTGGGGTTTAAACACGTAAAGCTATAATCACATGACTAGTCAGTTAGCCAATGAAATCACTTGTTATATTAAATATGCTTAAAGTCACAGCTGGGACAATGGCCTCAAAAGGTTTTCCACTATCGCTACAACCCTTTTTGGTGCTGTATAGAATTTATTTTAACGGTTCTTTATAGAACCTTTGTGAACCTTTTTATAAAACCTTTCTCAATCTAAAAATAACCTTCTGAAGAACAATACAAGTTTTTTTCTGGTTAGCCATTTTAAATGTTAAATTTCCATAGGTTTTATTGTTGTGTTAATTGGTTTATATCAGGGGTGCTAACTCTGGAATGGCTGTAGGCCGTCATTGTAAATAAGATTTTGTTTTTAACTGACTTGCCTAGTTAAATTAAATTACATTTAAAAATGGTTCTGTCTAGAACCATAATGACTCAGCATGGTAGCAACACAACATGGCAGCAGCACAAAACATGGTACAAACATCACCCAATCCAAAAAACCCTTGAGGAACCCTATTTTCTTAGTGTGTGACAGTGTGGTCGTTCGGGTAATTGGGCTGTGACAGATTAGGTTACATCTCACATGTGAGATGCATCATGAAAATAGTTCACGCATGCTGAATGGGGATATCAACAGCAGCCTAGTCATACCTAATTTAGTATATGCAGTTTGCATGGTGATGTATCTAATCTCATTTCCAGACACTTCCGCCCAAATGCGCGAATAGTCTAGTGGACCAAGGCGTCAAACTTGGCCTTCATTAGCCAATACAGAAAGATTGCGAGAAACTCCAGACGCATAGGCATTGATTTAGTCGGCTTAATCCACCAACCAATCATCTCTCAAATATACTAAGAGCAAAAACAGCTGCCTAGGATGTAGCATAATACAGTGTGGATTTAGGTCGACATCATCCTTTCTTAGTGCTAGGTGGATTCCAGTGGAGGCTGGTTGGATGTGCTATAGGAAGACAGGCTCATTGTAATGGCTGGAATGGAATGGTATCAAACATGGAAACCACACGTTTGACTCTGTTCCATTAATTCTATTCAAGCCATTCCAATGAGCCTGTCCTATAGCTCCTCCCACCAGCCTCCACTGGTGGATTCCCAATCCCCTTCAAATCCTTTTATTTATTTGCTTTTTCAGTCTTATTGTCCGCAGCCCTTGTAGTGGAGAAGAACATTTCCTACACATGTCAAGAGGGTACAAACACACTTGAAGCACCATTTGGAGCAATGGATCCCCATTGTGATCAGAGCTGGACCACTGGCAAAAAGGTAATCTATTATCTATGTGGTCATGACAAGTAGATACATTGTGAAGTCAAACATTTTTATTAGCACTATTATTTACATATCACCATTGATAATATCATCATCAACAGTATGCAGAGGGTTAGGAGCCATGTCAATTGACCTAGATAGTGTGTGTGTATTTGACCTAGATAGTTTATGTGTATGCATTGATATGTAGGCTACATGTGCCTTTTTAAAAATGTATGTAGTTCTGGCCTTGAGCTGTTCTTGTCTAATGATGTTCTTTATTATGTCATTCTGTATTCAGTTTCATGTTTTGTGTGGACCCCAGGAAGAGTAGCTGCTGCTTTTGCAACAGCTAATGGGGATCCTATTAAAATACAACAAAAAAACAACAATTGAGACATGACGTGAAAGATTATTTTCTTACTGCAGCCCATTGCCTACTACAAAAATGGCGAAGGTGAATGCAGGTTTCCATGCAAGCACGTGATCTCTGGCAAAGTCATCCTCCGTGAATGTCCCGATGTCATATTAACTACTGGTTGCACCACCAAAGTAGGTCAACTTATTCAATTCACCTTCTTCTCCTCTGTTACTGCCTGCCAAGTGTCAACCTGTTTCTTTCTCTTTCACAGGATGGGGTATATGAAGAGACCAGATTACACTTCTCAGGTATGGTTGCTCCTGATGTTATTGGTGTATAACACAACAAACTATTGATATTCATATAAAGCGTTGTTGTCATCATATTGCTCTTTTTGCTCCATTAGTGATAACCAGACCAACTGTCTCTATGACAACCACTAACACTGCAAACAAGCAATTCTATGGTAAAGTATGTTTAAAAAAATATTACATTTTGATTGCACAAATAAGTGGCACTGTTATCAAAATATACATTACTAGCGGTAAATCATTGCAAAGTAATATATATATATTTTTTATATTTTTTATCCCATTTTCTCCCCAATTGTCGTGGTATCCAATCGCTAGTGATTACTATCTTGTCTCATCGCTACAACTCCCGTACGGGCTCGGGAGAGACGAAGGTCGAAAGCCATGCGTCCTCCGAAGCACAACCCAACCAAGCCGCACTGCTTCTTAACACAGCGCGCCTCCAACCCGGAAGCCAGCCGCACCAATGTGTCGGAGGAAACACTGTGTACCTGGCCCCTCTGGTTAGCACGCACTGCGCCCGGCCCGCCACAGGAGTCGCTGGAGCGCGATGAGACAAGGATATCCCTACCGGCCAAACCCTCCCTAACCCGGACGACGCTATGCCAATTGTGCGTCGCCCCACGGACCTCCCGGTCGCGGCCGGCTGCGACAGAGCCTGAGCGCGAACCTAGAGACTCTGGTGGCGCAGCTAGCACTGCGATGCAGTGCCCTAGACCACTGCGCCACCCGGGAGGCCCCGCAAAGTAATATTTTAATTTAATTCCCCCTCTCCTACAAAGCAAATAGCCTATGTACAATGCCTTCGGAAAGTATTCAGACCCCTTGACTTTTTCCACATTCTGTTACGTTACTGCCTTATTAAAATAAAAATATAAAAATCCCCCTCATCAATCTACACACAATAAATACCCCATAATGACGAAGCAAAAACAGGTTAGAAATGTTTGCTAATTTATGTATAAAAAATGGAAATATAACATTTACATAGGTATTCAAACCCTTTACTCAGTACTTTGTTGAAGCACCTTTGGCAGCGATTACAGCCTCGAGTCTTCTTGGGTATGACACTATAAGCTTGGCACACCTGTATCTGGGGAGTTTCTCCCATTCTTCTCTGCAGATCCTCTCAAGCTCTGTCAGGTTGTATGGGGAGCAATGCTGCACAGCTATTTACAGGTCTCTCCAGAGATGTTCGATCGGGTTCAAGTTTGTGGTCTGGCTGGGCCACTCAAGAACATTCAGAGACTTGTCCTGAAGCCACTCCTGCATTGTATTGGCTGTGTGCTTTGGGTCATTGTCCTGTTTGAAGGTGAACCTTCGCCCCCGTCTGAGGTCCTGAGATCTCTGGAGCAGGTTTTCATCAAGGATCTCGCAGTACTTTGCTCCGTTCATCTTTCCCTTGATCCTGACTAGTCTCCCTATCAGGAATCAAGGTAAGACCCAGATACAGACTATCGAAGTAAGAATGTTTATTGTGGCAACAGGGGCAGGCAAAGACAGGTCAAGGCAGGCAGGGGTCGAAAATCCAGGGTAAGGCAAAGGTACAGGACGGCAGGCGGACTCAGGGGATTATAGGGAAGATGGGCGACAACTGGAGAGGGGTGGAGACAAGCACAAGGACAGGTGAAACAGATCAGGGCCTGACACTCCCAGTCCCTGTGCTGAAAGCACACTCACAGCATGATGCTGCCACCACCATGCTTCACCGTAGGGATGGTGCCAGGTTTCCACAAGACTTGATGCTTGGCATTCAGGCCAAAGAGTTCAATCTTGGTTTCATCGGACCAGAGAATCTTGTTTCTCAAGGTCTGAGAGTCTTTAGGTGCCTTTTGGCAAACTCCAAGCAGGCTGTCATGTGCCTTTTACTGAGGAGTGGCTTCTGTCTGGCCACTCTACCACAAAGACCTTATTGGTGGAGTGCTACAGAGACGGTTGTCCTTCTGGAAGGTTCTCCCATCTCCACAGAGGAACTCTGTCAGAGTGACCATCGGGTTCTTGGTCACCTCCCTGACCAAGAGCCTTCTCCCTCAATTGCTCAGTTTGGCCGGGCAGCCAGCTCTAGGAAGAGTCTTGCCGGTTTCAAACGTCTTAAGAATGATGGAGGCCACTGTGTTCTTGGGGACCTTCAATGCTGCAAACTGTTTTCGCTTTGTCACTACCCATAATATTGTGTGAAGATTGTTGAAAAATATATATATATTTAAATGATTTTAGAATAATGCTTGTAACATAACTAAATATGGAAAACTCAAGGGGCGTGAATATTTTCCGAACACACTGTATAGGCTATCAACTCAGGCGCATTTAAAAAACTTGTTGGGGGCTACTGTGTTTTTTTGTAGGCACTTGCTCTCTGGACCGATACAAAAGTCAGCTCGGCTACTTGTGTCACGGGCACATGTTTCGTTAGGCCTAAACCATGTTATCCTTATCTGTTAAAACAGTAGCCTACAATAGAAAATGAATTTTGTGATGCGTCATTTTGTGCCTTGCTTTGTTTGACCTCATTATTTCAAAGGATTTGAGGCTTGGTTTAAGAATTGGGGAAAACAGGACAACTGGTCATGAGACTATGCTGTTGAAGATTTTATGCATGGGCCTTCCATAGACTATAAGCGCAGCAGCGCACTTGCAGTTGATAGGATACTTACTGTACCTTGGATACCGCAGATTGCTGTCTGCATGTTGCGTTAATATTGTGACGCATAATTGCCATGTAAATTTGGAATGTCCAGTCCATAGCCGTGAGACACTCTGTTTGGACACGGCCGAGGTGGCAGCCTGACGCACTGTACGCACCTTATGACTCACTTCCTCATCACTGTCATCTTCTCTTGGGCGTACTCTTAGTGGCCTCTTATTGTTATACCCACTGAGTAGCTGGACCCGCGCGTGTATAGGCCTAGGCTTTGCCTTGGCAGCAAAATGACGTCATAATGGCATCGACATGATGCAATAGTAACCGTGCCATTCGAAACCAGTGTTGTGTTTGATACCACCTAAAGCGAGACCAATTCAAAACCAAGACCGGAGCAACTTGAGTCAAGACCAAGACCAGAGGTGGGGCTAGATCAAGTCAAGACCGAGACCAGGAGGGGGGTTAGGGGTCCGAAACCAAGTCAAGACCTGAAAAATGCGAGACCAGTTCAAGACCATTAATTGTGTCAAATCTCCACCATAATAAGAGTTCAAATTGTCCAGTATTGCTGTATTGATATGTCAGATATGTATTCTTTAGACATTCAGAATGGTAAGAATTTAAAAAATCATGCTGACGGCAAATAGAGAGCCACTCTGCAAATTATCACGAATTTCCCCCAGTTTCCCCTTACTAATAATAGTGATAGTAATAGTACTCTTCCCTACCAGCGAATCAATTCTGACGAGCGCGAAAATATTTGAGGATAATTTTCTGAGAAAGTAAAGGACAGTAATGTTATGAGTAAAGTAGGAAGCCCTGGTTTCAATAGGCAATAAGATATTAATGTGTCATGAAATGAGTGTGGATTTTTGGCCTGGCGAAACGGAGCTGATAATTATACGTTTTTCACTCCGCTGGTGCAATTCAAGAAATGATTAGACCTCACTGTCCGGAGACAGAATCAAGACCAATTAAAAATGTATCTAACACCGAGTCAAGACCGAGACAGATCACTCATTTGTTGCTGAGAATTCACCTGCACAGCCAGCCCAGCATGTGGTCTGAGGGGCTTCTCCCATTGTTGGTCCTAGATTGTTGGTCCTCAAAGAACCCAGATTACATCCTTTATCCTGCCAATGAAGAACAGTTGTGTATTTGTAGTGGTTGGGACACACTACACAAACTAACATCAAAGTTGAGCCAATAATATTATAGACATCTATCTACCTTTATTGCTTTTTGAAGGAAGAATATGGCTTCCGCCACCAATCTCCAGACTCTAATTGCATGTTTTAGTCTCATTGCTGTCTTCTATGCACTTTTTTACCTTTTGTTTCAATACTCTGCTAACTAAGTTTACATGTAGGATGGGTGAAGTTAACATCATGTAGTTTCACCTGAGAGGAAGAAAGAAAGCCATAGTGTTTTTTGACTGAACACAAAATTAAACAGGAAATGTGTTGCTGCTGACCACTGCCTCAACATGTTGTGCCATGTAGACAGTGTTATTTATTACATATATTTATGAAGCTATTTATTACCTATTCATTCTAAAAAGCACAAATTACCAAAGTATGAATGTACAATTAGCTAGAAAAACAAGCTGTGAAATGCTCCATTACAAGCCAATCATCTCCATCTCCAATGGACAATTTTTTGGCACAAAACGGCAGTACTTCAATATGCCTTGGGACCAATGTCAAATTGTATGTGTTTTTATGTCCCATCAAATTAAGGAATTTATTTTGCAAGGTTTTAAGAATATATATTTTAAGTAGTGTCCGTTTTTAAAATAATATCCACTTTGCCTTGGACCATTTTGTATTGGTACAAATATAGCTACACCTACTGACCCCTAGATCAGACAATGAGCTTAGAGACAAGTGACTCAATGAAGTGGATAGATTTCACCAGGTATATTTCAGAGAGATGTACTGTAAAATAGTGTTTAACACTTGGTATTAATAATACTTATTACCTGCCCCCAGTCCATACAACCAATTACTTTTATATTAACTGACAACCATCATTTTACACACATTAAGAGGAGCCCTTTTGAACACGAGCAGCGTTAAACAAGTGACTCAATAGTTTATTTTCTTGTCCGTTGATGTCATGTATGTGTACTTTCGTAGCATAGTTGTACACCATAATGTTTTGCATGCTTTTGATGAGACTATCACCCATGTTCATGTTTTGCTCATTTTCTAATCTGTCCTGTGATGTGGTGGTGATGCATTAAAAAAAATTTTTTTACAAACATTGTGACGCTTTTCTATCAGGGTTCTGATTTCCAGCATATGTACACAAAAGTACAAATGTTAAGAACACGTGTAATATAGTTGAGTTTACTATGCTATTCCTGACCTGTTTTCTGTTGTTTTGTATGTGTTTGATGGTCAGGGCGTGAGTTTTGGGTGGGCAGTCTATGTTTTCTGTTTCTATGTTGGTTTTGGGTTGCCTGGTATGGCTCTCAATTAGAGGCAGGTGTTTGACGTTTCCTCTGATTGAGAGTCATATTAAGGTAGGTTGTTCTCACTGTTTGTTTGTGGGTGATTGTCGTCCGTGTCTGTGTCTGCACCACACGGGACTGTAGCGTTTGTTCGTTCGTTTGTCATAGTCTGTACCTGTTCCTACGTGCTTCGTGTTTTATGTAAGTACTCATGGTTTAGGTCAGTCTACATTCGTTTTTTGTTATTTTGTAATCCTTCCCAGTGTTTGTTTTCGTGTTTCGTCGTTTACCTTAATAAATTCATTATGTATTCACAACCCGCTGCATGTTGGTCGAATCACTACTCCTCCTCTTCGTATGAAGAGGAGGAGGAACACCGTTACAGCTATGTTTCCGCCTTGTAATGTGTTGGGATGATTCTCAAGGAAGATTGACAATGACAAAAATATCAGTTAAGAGGTGATAGGAGTTGAACAGCCTGTTCATGTGAAAGTTATTATTCATGCAAAATAAATAATGACATAAATCTATTTAATAAATCAAAACCTCCATCCAATGAATATAGCCAATTAATTTAATCGACAGACATTTTGTGCTGTCCTACAAATCGTTTGCAGATTATCTAACTCTATAAATTCCAGATACAATACATACTGTATAACAAATGTCAATGTATTATTTTGAATATGAAATAATATCAAATAGTACGTTTTTATTTTATTTTGATCAATTTGATCTTGTCTGTGAACATCTGTAAATGGTAAAAAAAACGGGGTTCTTTCGATTAACCCAAATAACATGAGATGACTGAAAGAGACCACATTCTCAGAAAGACACTCAAACTGTGGCGACAAAAAAGTGAGGACTCATCTTACGAAAAGTAAGACAGAATTTATCTAAAACAGTGATATTTCAGAACACACAGTACATGTACTTGCGATACTTTACAAAATTATTTACATAACTTTTTATTTTCAATGTATGCGCAGCATTGTTGATCATATCAAAAACAAAACCTGACTGGTAGCCAGAGACACCTGCAAGTTTAATTTTCTGCCAATTTCTTTTAGCCAGTTTCTCAAGACCCTTTACTTATGGTTTGCTTGGAGGAAGACAATTACATTTTTAGTTTTAGCATAAAAAATTCATAAGGATTGTTTTGGCCTAGAAAAAAAAGTGATCAATTATGCCTAAACATTAGAGTTCATTGGGAGCCTTCATCTCCCTGTGCAGAGTCCAGCGTGTCCCACCAAACCCTTCCACCACTGGTGAGCCTCATTGAACAATGCTCGGATGAATTCCATTTCAATACCAGTCATTACAGGAATTGAATTAGCTATGAAATTCAAAAAGATCCACGCTGTACACATTGGTCATTTCCCAGTTCAAAACTCAATGTCAACTTCAATTCCTGGTATGGCTGAGATGTGAATGGAATTAACCCCAACGTTGCCATGGAGCGATCGTCCAACATGACCCCTCATCGTGGACCATTCCTTCACCCCTTCCTGAAGCTCCTTGTTGGGGTTAGATCTTGGGGCTTAGATCGCGGGGTCCTTTCACTAGGCCCTGCTCCTTGCGCATCACAGACGCGTGAATGCTGCAGTCCCGTGCCTCACAGAAGCCGGGCACTCCTGCGTTTCCCGCCATGCCAGGCTGGCCTAAAGCGCCTGTGAAACCACGGGGCCCTCTAGGACCTGCCATACCGGTTTTTGGCTCGGCTGGGTGGCCTGGCAGCCCTGTGAAAAAAATAAAACAATTGGAGGTCGCGTCTTAAAAGTTCTCTTGAAAAAGAAGACTTCCTGCTAACATAAATGTTGAATAAGAACCACACAATCCCTTTTGAAGTGAATCTGGAAGTGAGTTACAGATACTTTCCAACAATTCTAAGACAAGCAATTTTGAGGTAGACCTGAGAGTTTCACACCAGTGGAAACAGTGTCCTACCTCTGAGGCCTTGATGCCCATCGTGTCCTGGCAGACCTTTACCAGGCTCACCCCCCTTTCCTTTCAGACCTTTTGTACCTGTGGAGTAAAACAGAGAGCCTGTGAGTGAACTCTGAAGCTAACACTACAAATGTGCTCCACTAATTTTCACTTGAAATGAGCCTTTGTGATCAGGAGTTTTGTTTACCAGTTATCAAGTTTGGTTGAACTAAGACAATTGGAGTACATACCTCTTTCCCCCTCTGCCCCCTTCTGACCATCCACTCCTGTGTCCCCTTGGATGCCCCTGGCTCCTTTGACTCCAGCTTTGCCCGCTTTACCCTGAGAGAGAGAGAGGTCAACAGAACTTATCATCATTTGGAATAAAGGCTTTCCTTAGTAGATAGGGGTTGGTTTGGGGGCTGTGTGACTCACGGGTTTGCCTGAGTCTCCAGTTGGTCCCCTGGTTCCGGGCGGCCCAATGAGTGTGCGGTTGTTGATGGGGCAGCCTTGGGAACACTTGGCCCGGATGGAAGCTGCATACTGGGAGATCTGGGCTGTCACCACTCCTTTACACAGCTGCAATACCTGCTCATCTGTCAGCCCAGGGCCCTGAGGTAAAAAAGCAGGCAATCAATCAACCAAGCAACTAAACAATCGATCAATCAATCAGTCAGTAAAAGTTATTGCTAGATATGGGTCAATGTAAAATAAGGGGGAGACCCTTCCTCCAGGCAGACTGGAGTTGGCTCCTGATACGCACAGGGGCACCTGACACTCCTTTAGGTCCAGAGCCACCTTTGACGCCCAGGTCACCGCCTGGACCTGGCTCTCCTCTGGAGCCTGGGATGCCGGGGGGTCCATTTCGTCCAACAATGCCATCAGGGCCGATGGTACCTCTCTCCCCTTGCTGCCATTCAGGGATGAGGGGAATGAGGGAGACAGAGAGAGGGGGGACACTGTTCAGTCACTGAGTGCAGAAAGCCACGATTTAAACTCAATTATCTCAATACTTCTACCTAATAAAATCATTTAATTCTCAATACTTCTACCGAATCAAATCATTTAACTCTCAATACCTCTACCTAATTAAATCATTCAATTCTCAATACTTCCACCTAATCAAATCAATTAATTCTCAATACTTCTACCTAATCAAATAATTTACTTCTCAATACTTCTACCTAATTAAAACAGTTATATTAGGATTTTATAATGTAACAGGAACTCAACACTGTACTGTATGTGCTGTTGTGTCTGCTGTCATCTAGGAACAACCTATTGTGTCAGTATTATGGTTTTTATGTGACATAGAATGAGTTAGGGTGAACAAAAACTCATACATTCACAGAAAGAAGTATACAAACCTGTCCTTTGTCACCATGTGCTCCAAAACTTCCCTGTTTGGAAAGAGGAACAGAAACATTTTTAGTAAGAACAAAATCAGTCCCACTACATCAATGGAAACAGGAAGTAGACACATGAGTGACGTCGCCTCGGCATTGTCACATGATTACCTTGTCTCCTTTCCCTCCCTTCACTCCAGTTCTTCCAACTCCACCCTGAGGAAGGAACAATCAGCACATGAGATGAGTCAGTACGATGCCATGGCAATGATAGGACTGCTTATTACAGCTTATCAGTCACAAAGGAAAGACCCAAACATAAACAGTAGATGACCAATACACATTCACTTTCACTTACTGGTGTGTGTGTGTGTGTGTGTGTGTGTGTGTGTGTGTGTGTGTGTGTGTGTGTGTGTGTGTGTGTGTGTGTGTGTGTGTGTGTGTGTGTGTGTGTGTGTGTGTGTGTGTGTGTGTGTTTGATTAACTGTGAGAAACTGTGAGAGACTGGTAATTTAGCAGTCTGATGGGGAACGTAAATAAAAGGTTACCTTCTCACCATCAGGACCTGTATCCCCTTTGGCTCCCTAGAAACAAAGCATGAAATCAACAATTACATAATCATCAAAGTGATGATAATTGTAGTGGTAGTGAAAATGTTTGAGTAATGACATATACACACAGGCTGAGCCTGCAGGCCTTTAGGTCCTGGTTTCCCTGGAACTCCTGCATCTCCTCTCTCTCCTTGAGGCCCCTATAATATGAAATATATATAGGTAAACTGCTGCAAATACTGTACACACACACTTTAGAATGAGAACCTTTGTTCAAAAATAGGAATTTTGTTGAATTTCCAATGACAGATCATTCTTAATTGTCTAAACTTATAACAAGATACACGGTACTATTGTCATAACATCTCTGACAGTTAAGCTGGGTTTTTTAACTAAAAACAGAATGACCATCTGTGTTTTTACCTGACACTGAAACCTTATCAGGGACTTTACCAACAGATCTCCTGTTTTCAGGGACTTTACCAACATATCTGTTACCTTCCTGTTTTGACTGTCAACAATATCACATAGCTATTTGTCCACCCACACAAAACCCTCAAGCAACAAGGAATTTAAATCTAATTAACAACAACACTGAGGGGAATTTACTGAGGAATGTGGAAGTGACAGTTTATGTACTGTGATCTGTAGTCTACTGTGCACATGTGATTGAGATTAGAGCACCTCATGTAGTGGTTATAATTAAACAGTAAGGCCCGAGGAGGTGTGGTATATGGTCAATATACCACGCCAAGGACTGTTCATAAGCACGACGCAACACGGAGTGCCTGGACACAGCCCTTAGCAGTGATATATTGGCAATATACCACAAACCCTGAGGTGCCTTATTGCTATTATAAACTGGTTTCCAACGTAATTAGAGAAGTAAAAATAAATGTTTTGTCATACCCATGGTATACGGTCTCATATACCACGGCTGTCAAACAATCAGCATTCAGAGCTCGAACCACCCAGTTTATAAAGCCTGTCTTACCCCAGCTCCTACTCTCCCAAGAGGTCCCCTCACACCACGATCCCCTCTCGCACCCTAAGAGGGAAGACCGGACATTATTCACAAAGTATTCATATTAAAAGTATTAAAAGCACATGTCCACTTTTAGTTTATTTAGTAAATATTTACTTAACTCTTATTTTCTTACAACTGCATTGTTCGTTAAGGGCTTGTAAGTAAGCCTTTCACGGTAAGGTCTACCTGTTGTATTCGGCGCATGTGCCAAATAACATTTGATTTGAATAAATGTACTGTACAATATAACAAATTACATCCATGTCATAACAGCAGAACAGGTCAACTAGACATGTTTGGATTATATATCTCAGCCATTGTGATGATGTCATCCTGATACCCAGCATGCAATTCTCCTTCACTTTACCTTTTGTCCAAACTCTCCAGGAAAGCCGATCACCCCAGGAACTCCAAGAGGACCCTGGAAAATAAACAGTAAATGTAGTTTGTTAGGAGAAATCCCATCGACAGATTCCTTACCTATTGATTACTAATTTAGTGGTTATCATACTGATACTCACATCCTCTCCAGGCTCCCCATCACTGCCTGGCATGCCCCCTGGGCCTTGGTCACCCTGAGAGAGAGGAATGAAAGAGATACAAAGAAAACAGAAATTGGAAGAGAAAAGAGCAAGGGAGACATTGCTACTACAGTATCAATCTAATCTCCCACGCAGAGGACGTGCTATAGTTATGGCCAAAAGTGTTTAACAGCCACATGACTCACGAAATCAACAATAGCAAAACCTTCAGTGAAAATATAACAGTATGCAGTTTAGGGAAAACACCCATAAACACACATACATCTTGGGGGAACCAGAGTAGTTTCTGTGAAGAGTAAGGGCCAATTACTTTTGAAAGCAACCACAGTACTTTCTGTGAAAACAACACTACTCCTCTCCCCCTAAACATACCTTGTGACCGGTCTCTCCTCTGCCTCCTGGCTCTCCAGGATACCCCTATAAAACACAGAAAGAAAAAGCATGTTAGTAGGATTATTGGTCTCCCTCCATGTAGGGAATAGCATAGTCTTTGTAGAGAAGGACAAACAAGAGGTCCAAATGGTATTTTTTGTATTTGGTATTTTTATTAGGATCCACATTAGCTGTTGCAAAGCAGCAGCTACTCTTCCTGGGGTCCACACAAAACATGAAACATAATACAGAATGACATAATACAGAACATCATTAGACAAGAACAGCTCAAGGACAGAACTACATAATACATTTAAAAAAGGCACACGTAACCTACATATCAATGCATACACACAAACTATCTAGGTCAAATAGGGGAGAGTTGTTGTGCCGCGAGGTGTTGCTTCATCTGTTTTTTTAAACCAGGTTTGCTGCTTATAGAGCAATATGAGATGGAAGGAAGTTCCATGCAATAAGGGCTCTATATAATACTGTACGTTTTCTTGAATTTGTTCTGGATTTGGGGATTATGAAAAGACCTGGTGGCATGTCTGGTGGGATAAGTGTGTGTGTGTGTGTGTGAGAACTGTGTGTAAGTTGACTGAGCAAACAATTTGGAATTTTCAACACATTAATATTTCTTATAAAAAGAAGAAGTAATGCAGTCAGTCTCTCCTCAACTCTTAGCCAAGAGAGACTGGCATGCATAGTATTTATATCATCCCTCTGATTACAATTAAGAGCAAGACGTGCCGCTCTGTTCTGGGCCAGCTGCAGCTTAACTAGGTATTTCCTTGCAGCACTGGACTACACTACTGGACAATAATCAAGATTAGACAAAACTAGAGCCTGCAGAACTTGCTTTCTTGAGTGTGGTGTCAAAAAAGCAGAGCATCTCTTTATTCCGGCTAGACCTCTACCCATCTTTGCAACCATTGAATCTATATGTTTTGACCATGACAGTTTACAATCTAAGGTAACGCCAAGTCATTTAGTCTCCTCAACTTGTTCAACAGCCACACCATTCATTACCAGATTCAGCTAAGGTCTAGCACTTAAGGAATGATTTGTATCAAATACAATGCTCTTAGTTTTAGAGATGTTCAGGACCAGTTTATTACTGGCCACCCAATTCCAGAGAGATGAATGGTGTGACGGATAGACAGACATCCATCTTACATTATAGCCCATCTCCCCATGGTCTCCTGAGAATCCAGGTGCTCCAATCTGACCCTGTGGAAGAGAAAGGATGAGATGGAAGACATTTTAGACAGGGGAAATGGAAGTTGAAGTCATAAGATAAAAATAAATAAAAATAAAATAAAATTGTTATTCAACCACGGTTTAATTAACCATGGTCACAAAGTGAGGTTGAAAGGCGCTACCTTTTCCCCTTCTGTTCCCTCAGGACCCTGTTTCCCTTCTGCTCCAGTTGATCCCTGAGAAGAAAGGTTGGGGAAAAAATGTCTCAACATGGCCAGAACAAATAACAATAATTTGTATGTTGTTTATATGTTAAATGGAAATGATCACATCACATAGCCTGTTTGAGGCTTTCACATCATACGGTCTTGTATTGCTTCTAATGAGAGCTGTGTAAGGAGCTGAGTGCAGAATTGATTTGAGCATGTTGAGAAGACAGTGTGTGCTGAGTTGTGGTAGCAACTCTGAGTGGTGGCAACAATTGTGATTGGATAGTGTTGAGTTGTGGTGGCCACAATGTTTACCTTGATACCTCCAGTTCCATCAGGCCCACCAGGCCCTGCCTCACCAACTGGACCCTAGAAAAAGACAAAGAACTAAACACATGAGTAGGGCCAGACAGAAACATGCTGGGGATTTTGTACCAAATTTCCTTACACTCATTTGAGGAAGCACTTTATTTTACACTACAGAAATGACCAGGTAGTGGATTTCCTTAGAAAACCCATGGTACAATGGTAATTACACAATAATAACCTATGGATTGTTTATTTGTTTATTTGAGATGAATTGAAAAAAATCTCTGATATCAAACCAAATATGGTTACCTACAAAACATAACAGCTGCATTGTGTCAATACTCACAGTCTCACCCGTTACCCCGACTCCGCCGCGTGGCCCCTCCATACCGATGTCACCCTGTTGAGGATAAGGAACACACTCAGGCATAGAGACAGTTTCAAATTGTCATTGAAGATTTATTTTGGTGTAATTAGCTGATATTTGTGATGGAATAGTGGTATTCTATGATGTCATGCTGGTACTCTGTGATATCTCTGTGGTACAGTGGTGGTCTATAATGTCATACCTTTTTGCAGGTTTTACCTGATGGATGCGGTAAAGAAGTCAATGAAATGCAAACCATTCCAAATGACCATATTGGCACACATTCATCAACTCTGATCCAACAAAGTGGATATTCGTAACAGGGTCAATGTGGTTACTTAGATGTGATTTCGATATATTTGTCTGTTTTCTCTGTATAACATTTACAAGTTGTCCTTTTTCAGGTTTAGAAGTGACTGCTAAATGCTAACTTCCGTTCGTATAAGCTGGCTAGCATAGCTAGCATACTGAAATCGGTGGTGGTAGTCAAAGTCATTTTTAACTGTAATACAGTTGATTGGTGATGATGACATGAACATGTGTTGGGGTTGACAACCATAAAACCATTATACGCCAATTTTTACCTCACCATAGTGTGAAATACACATATAAACAATAGGTTAAATTTAGGATATTTTTGCTACGGGCAATGAGAAGTTTCAGGATCTTTCCCCCGCGGCCCTTTCTCCCACTCGTTTCCATGGCAAATCCATTGTTTTGGTCAGGTTCGATTGACCTCAATACTGCATCTATGAGGATTCAAACTGAATTGTGTGGTGTCAGAGTGGTTCTCTGTTATGTCATACTAGTGATCTGTGGTGTCTTATGATGCTTTCAAGACAACTCAGAATCTCAGAAACTCTAAGTTAAAATGTACCTATGTTTTTTGCGTAGCGCTTCCTGTTGGTCAATTCTGATATTTTCCAAGTGGAAAACTCAGACCTCATCTTTCTACAACAAGTTTTTAAGAGTTTCTGAGTTCCAAGTTGTCTTGACCGTGGCAATACTGGTTCTCTGTAATGTCACACTGGTACTCAGTGATGTCATTTTGGAATTCCTTGATGTCATATTGGTTCTCGGGGGTATAACAGGGGTTTTATGTGATGTCATGCTGTTTCTTGTAGGTTTAAACTTTAGTCAAACATTATGGTGGCTTGGGCTGTTATTAGTGAACATTCAAATAAGATTTTGTGAAGGGCCACATTGTTTTTGATATGGGGTTATAATGGCTTTTTAGGTAGAGGGTGATTTTGTTTGATGTGATACATATTTTGTAGGATGCCCGTCTGGTTTTGAGGAAGGGTCTTTACCTTCAGTCCTAGCACCCCATTCTCACCTGGATCGCCAGGAAGACCAGGCAAGCCCTGTAGGAGAGAGAAAGAATGAGAGACAAGGTGCAAAAGAATGGAATAAAGTATAGACCAAGAGAGAGAATGAGAAAGGGTGATCATAGTTGTTGAAGCTCAGCCAGTCACCTCAACTACACAACAGTGCCACTCTCCAGTTCTGAATAATAAAAGAGATCACCATCTACTGGCCATAATCAATATAGAAAAAGTTACATTGCTTGTGCCATGTTGCAGAATTTAGACCAGAGCATAGAAACAGATCAGAGCAAAACAATGAAAGAGAGATACATTACATCTGTGATATCCTCTAGAGGCCTCTTACTTACCTGGGCTCCAGAGAAACCAGAGGCACCGTCCTCCCCATCAGGCCCGGATTCACCCTGTAGAGATGGCAAAAGTCAATATAGCTGTTGAGTCAAGTTCAAGTGTAATGTTGATGCCAGACTTTGTAGTTACAAACATACCTCCCAGGGAGATACTGTTTCTCTTTTGAGGTTGTGGCAAGCATGTTTGCCGTGGGGTTGGGAAACCTGGGTTCAAGCCTCGCTTAGGGAGATGGATAGTGTCTAAGGCTGCTTTGGGTATTTGTGTGAGGTCTTTTATTTCACTTTTTTGACTTCCTCACCTCAGGCCCTGTGTCTCCTCCTCTTCCTAGTACTCCTTTGAATCCTTTGTACCCCTGAACACAACACACAGGAACAATATCAACAGCATTCCTCCAATAGGGATATGAGCAGTGATTCATTGATTAAGCACAATGGATGGTGTAATTTGGCATGCACTATGAATTTGATATAGTAATTATACAGCAATTAACACTCACCTCCCGTCCTTGAGCCCCAGGGAAGCCATCTTTACCTTGCAGTCCTCTGGCTCCCTAGTTGGACAGACAGATAGACAGACAGACAGAGACACACAGACAGACTGATATTTTGTTTAGTCCAGAAAACAGAAGGATACCACAGGATGGTGGTGGATGGGGTGAGCTACCCCCATACAATGCAAATCACTTATGGACCCAGTGAATGCTATTTAAATGCCATTTAATCAGTATTAATCAGCAAAGTACATGCATGTTTGCTGTTTATAAGGTTCTAAATTCCATTTGCATGGCGTTGAGCGTTAGGTTAGAGCCTTCGTCCTACCTTGGGCCCTGCAAACCCAGCGAACCCTGGCTCTCCTGGCTCACAGTTACAGTCTGTTGGCCCCTCCTCCCCCAGAGAAGCCTCCCCACCATCAGGGGCCTGGAGCGACTCTTCGTAGGGCTCCTGCTCGTATGGCACCTGCAGTTATAACATGATATCAACTTACATGACAGAACACAATGTTACATGACATGCCATTACTAAACATTACACATAACATACTTTCCCCCTTGACTTCCCCTCACCTGTGTGGTGGTGGTGTAGGGGTAGGAGTCCTCTGTGATCATGCTCACACTGGTGGGGGCTGGTGCATAGGGGTCATATCCAGATGAAGGTTGCTGCTCCTCATAGCTGTGAGTGTGCTCCGGTGGGTATTCCTCTGCCAGCGAGGAATGTCGGGCGGTGGAGGTGTTTAAGTGAGGCAAGTGAGAGGGAAATGTTTGCATTCTACAGGTTAGTTCATGTCAAAGGAAGCATCATACCCTAGAGTTTGTACTGTAGTAGTAGTTAGTGTCTGACTGTACACCTAGTGTACTTACACGGAGTGTACAAAACATTAAGAACACCTGCTCTTTCCATGACAGACTGACCAGGTGAAAGCTATGATCCCTTATTGATGTCACTTGTTAAATCCACTTCAATCAGTGTGGACAAAGGGGAGGAGAAAGGTTAAAGACGGATTTTTAAGCCTTGAGACAATTGAGACATGGATTGTGTATGTGTGCCATTCAGAGGGTGAATGAGCAAGACAAAAGATTTTTGTGTCTTTGAACGGTGTATGGTAGTAGGTCCCAGGCGCACTGGTTTGTGCCAAGAACTACAACGCTGCTGGGTTTTTCATGCTCCACAGTTTCCCGTGTGTATTAAGAATGGTCCACCATCCAAAGGACATCCAGCCAACTTGACATAACTGTGGGAAGCATTAGAGTCAACATGGGCCAGCATCCCTCTGGAATGCTTTCGACCACTTGTAGAGTCCATGACCTGAAGAATTGAGGCTGTTCTGAGGGCACTCAATATTAGGAAGGTGTTCCTAATGTTTTGTACACCCAGTGTATATTTTGGATCCAGGAGGGTATTAAAATACTTTATAATCTGACCACACCTCTGTCGATTTCCATCCAATGATGTATACAAACCCTGGATTGCTGATGCTATGTATTGGCCATTGAGAGGCTTTGAAGCCACAGGTCAGCCATATTGGCACTGCCCAGTAGGAGCAGTCCTCCATAGGAATTAATGGAATTCTACAGTATTTCAATTAAATGTTTCAAGGGCAAAATTACATGAATTTAAGTATTTTTGTGTTGCAGTGGGGACAGACATTGTTCCCACCAGCAATTCACATTATTCATGAAAAATGATTTGGTTTGTTGATGCATAAAAGCCATTTGGAGGAGGCATAAAGGGGTTCTGAAGGCTTGGACCAAACTCTGGCTTTTGACTAAGGGAAGGGACTTTGCTATGTTGTAGTTATTACCTGGTTGTGGGTATCCTGAATGCTCATAGTTGTCGACCAAGGAGCCCTCATAGGTGTGTTCATCACCTAATATGAAACAAAACAATAATTGAACAATCTTGAAACAATAATTGAAAAAGCCTGAAACCTCCCCAGTAAAATGATAGTCTGTTTACAAAACAAATTAGACTGTTATTAGATAGATAAACCAATGTAATGTTTGTACTCAATTATCAAAAATGTTTCATTGTGGTGACATGAGAATATACGTCTATACATTTTAACCACAATCTAGGTCAACTGAAACAAAATCAAGATATAACCTACTGTTTTTGCTTACCTCTAGAAATGTGGATAATTTGCAGTAGCTATTGTCGCGAAGGCTAATGGTGCTAACAGTGCACGTCAGGCAGCTCACCTGAGTGGTAACCAGAGTACTCGTCCTGCGCGTGGGAGGGGGGGGTGCACAATAGGAGCATGAGCAGCGGCGAGATAACGGACACCTGTAGAAAAGGCGGGGGAAACAAAGCAAGGTTAAAACTACCATGTAGGCAGTAGCCTATTTCGTCGCCGCTATAAAGATAAACAAAAGCTAATGGTTGGAAGACCTACCTTTGTCGGAAAATGGAAGACCTCTCAGCTAAAAATGAATAGCCTGCATGCGCTCTTATTTCGTTACACTTTTAACTCCTTAAATGAATACATGTTTTGAGGACGAAAAATTAGGTGACTGTAGACGTCTAAGCTAATGAAGGCTAATGGATCACTAAGAACGTTTAATACCCAATTATCATAGCCCTTTTAAAATGTCAGCTATATCTTCCTCTGGTGTTGTTTACGCACATAACTCCTTCAACTAAAGACCCTGTTTTCTTGTCTAGGCATTCGAGACATGTATTAATTGCCCACTTGTAGGCTATGTAACATGTATGAATAATATTCAACATATATATCGTCTATATTTGACTAATTTCTTGAAAAAACATCAGATTTCATATCAATCATAATATGACATCTGTAAGATCATAGGTCTATAGTCATATATCATATAGGCTTGCAGTAAGCCTAGGCTACAGTTGGAGTAGGCTAAAAGTCTACATTTAGGCCTACCTACTAGGCCTATGATGAATCTGCTAAATAAGAAAAATGCTAACTTTATTTTCATAAAACTGTATATACTGTACGACAAGCAGTGTGTGTGTGTATCCTACTTCAAATTGAATTCACAGAAAGCAACAATTTGTGGGGTTGTTGAAATAAAAATTGGGCTGCAAGGTGGCCTATCAGACCATCACTAGAAAAGGCTATATGTTATTAGGGGAGATGACCAAAGATGGTCTGTGGTTGGGTAGTTGGCTGTAATATTTGGTCACTATTTGTTAAAAGACACACTGGAACATGTCACGAAGCCTACATTTCTGGTATTGAGCCATATGGCTAAATCATGTCCAAAAATAGAGTAGCTTCTTTTATTTTCCAGAGAGAAAATGGGCCAATAAACTGAAGTCACATCCTTGGAGTAACAGCAGCCTATTGGATGTCACATGACATGAGAGATGTGGGAGGAGATTCTGCAGGGATCAGCCATCCAGGTGATAGGTTTGTATTATGCTCTGTAGATTTAGGCAAGAGCTCATCTGTGCCTTGAACAAGATAGAGATGAGAAATACAGGCGCAAAAAGCTCTTTGTTAGGGTAAAACCACAGGGTGAGCCACAGCAGTTCTCAGGCCCTTCTCACATTCCAGGGCACTTTCTCTGTACTCTAAAGGCTCTCTTCATCCCACTCATCTGAGATGGTAAAAGGCCTTTTCTCTGTTTGCTGTGAGGTCAAGCAGCTGTCTGTCCACCATGAGTCCACCACTTTCCATCCATGCCATTTCCAGCTTTGTATTCAAAACTCCAAAGAGGACATCAATAAAACACTTGTGCAGTAGTCTATAATGGACTTAAATAAATTATTAAAAGACAATGAATAAGAGCACCTAAGCAATAAATACATGTCAGTGTATACATGACAAATGATACTCAATGATAACACAGATAATTTAGTCTGTTGAAATAAACCAATTGATTTGGAGTATTCCATTCATTACCTGGGCAAGTACCCAGAATGCTTTGCATTGCAGAGTTGACGCCATACGTCTGCCTGGTGGTGTAAATCGGTGATCACCACCGACCTCCAGGTCCCCTGGGACACTGAGGTGCAGTGTGGGATACAGACTGCTCACCTCCACTAACCTTAATCCTTCCATTTGAACAATTAGTAGTCATGAAAAAGCTTCCTTTGACTAATTCTCCAATATAATCACTATTCATTGAATAGTAATATACTATCCACAAAGAATTGCTGCAAAAAATAAGAAAAGCAACTGCTTCCATCTGTATCCAGAGTGTAAACTGAGATCCTGAACTTCTTGAATGATGCAAATTTGATATTGTTAATTTATATTTATCTACCGTTAACAAATAAACATACATTTACCCAAACTGTCAAAATAAAATCACCCCTCAAAGTTGTAAAGTTTTAAGCTTTGTCGGTTGACTTGCTGTTGTGTGCAGTGGAGTGCTCTGTAGGGTAAATAAAGTCAAATCGGCACATTTCTGAGAAACGTACAAACTAAAGTAATTACCTCCTAACTACCCTTAATTCAGAGGGAACTCAAACACTGTTAGGGGCTGCATGTGACCCACTAGGCTAATCATCCTGAAAATAGGTCACATAGTATTTAATTTAAATGCCTATGTATATTTAGGTTTCTTTATGCTCACAACACACCAGCTAAATCAGTCCATGTCAAGTACACTCTCACACAGTACCAAAAATAAACCCTCATTACCGTATCATTACACAACCAATAGTTAGATTAGGTTCCTCAATCCAGCATCACTAAGTACACCACCTGCGGACCAGAGAACCTAGGCCCAAGAACCACACTACATAATTGGACCAAACACAGCGTTCACATCCAGAACCTGGCGTAGCAACATCTCAGAAACCTTCTTAGACCATGATGCCTGCTCTGCTTGCTTACCTTCACCCTGGGGGCTCCCATGGTGCTGGTTATGTCTGTTTGGTTCTGTATAATCCACTGAGACCAGACCCTCACTCAACGTATTGGATAGTCCAGTTAAAAAATAAATAAAGACAGAAAAGCCCAGTTTATTTCCTCCCTGAACTGTGCTCTTTACAGCATTCTCACTCCCCACTCACGGCACTGGTTCCCCTTCCTCTCGCTCTCTCCCTTGCTCTCCCTCTCTCAGGGTTCCATAAGGTTCTCAGGCAGCCTCTTCTCCTTGACAGGGTGAGAAATACCTGAGTCTAACCCTAACCCCAAATACACACAGGGACAGAGACCAAGACAGGAGAGAGAGAAGAGAGGGATGAGAGAGTAAGGAGAATATAATAAATACAGAGAGAGGGAGGGTTTAAAATAGAGATGAGGAGACTAGTGCAGGGTACATTTTGTTGTGAGCATTTTAGTAGACTGACAGTTCTGCAGGTCGCAAATACCCCAATGACTAAAAACATTCACATGTTGACATTTGGAGCTATGTTCAAGTAGTACAGTAAAGGTTAAGGTCAATTCTAGTCATTCAGTCAAAAACATAAATGGACATTCTGATAATGAATTGAATACCAATTTAAAGTAACGGTTTAACAGGTGATCAAACTCAGTACCAATTGAATAGTGTTGTGACTGATATTGAAAAGTATTTTTATCCCATCATTAAAAGACTGCAGATGCACATTGACTCCAGGATTGACCTTCTGTGTCCTTTTGACCTGCTGGTAAAAGTGTGCCAGCTATGACACTCCTGTCCAACATTCCATACAGTACACACTGAGAAATGCACAAACTGCTCTGAGGGGCCTCAACCAATAGGCTTGGCCTGGGCAGGGCCATTTACACCTAAATTACTACCGGTACATGAATATATTTATCTAATGGAAATGTGTAGATGTTTCTGACTATTTCTAGTCGCAATATGGAAAGACATTGACAATTGTTTATGCAGAGTTCTTGTTAAAAAAAGGAAGTAAACCATGAATTCTCAAGTAATTGTGACTTTACAGAAGTCATTTTTCTAGTTCTCTGAATACTTCTAAATAAGGGCCATCATACACACAAAAGCTTTTACACACAGATTATGACCATGATCATTAAAGTACACATATGAAGTTTTTAGTCTCTATTCAAAGTTCAAACATAATGTAGTTTTAACTTTAAACATTTAACTTTTTTTGGAAGTGAATCAAACACAGGGGTAATTGTGAATGTACAACAGAATTCCGAGAATCGTGTTCTAACAGTTTATTTACATTCTGTAATCTAATACAACAGGCATTTAATAACCTCTCAGTTTAAGACAAATGTTTAGAGCTGCACTGTTGCTTTAAAATATCATCATTAGATTACATCAAAGAAAGATTTGTCTGTGAGTCAAACTAAAATATCGACCCATGCATACCATTTAGTATGAAGCCATGAATTGGGCACTTAGTATGAAGGCGTGGTAAGTGGTACGCTCTTATGAACATTGGAACGTAGCTGTGGTTGGCTCCTTGACCTAATCTCTGGTTTTCCAAGCCAAAGTACTAAACTTGAAAATCACTTCTCTTCCTTTTTCTTCTTTTTCTTCTTTTTCTTCTTTCGTTCATGAGGTCTCTCATCCGGCGAACAGGAATCCCTGTGAATGTCCACACATTCAATTCACCAAACATATATACAGCCAAAGCATTCATCAACCACTAAATGTCTGCAACCAGCCTTGATGGTGACTTCATACAATTAAACACGGTCAGATTTGAATGCATGAGACAATGATATTCAGTCAATCCACTACTCTGACTCACCTCTTTCTCTTTTTCTTGCTCTCCTTCTCTCGGCTGCGCTCCTGGCTCTGCTCTGGGCTGGGGTCTTTGCTGCGGTGGCATTTGTGGTGGGAGCCGGGTCCATCTCTGGAGCTGACATGAGATTGGCGGGACTCTGTAGAGGCAGACCGCCTGTCCTCAGACCTTCTCCTGAGACAAACGGTTCAGTGGAGTCAGTTTTTATTTTATTTTTTACATGCTCCTCAGATAAGTATTACAGTGCTAATTGGATTTTGTATGAGCCGTCATGTAGGTAAGAAGACAATTGTTGGATTACCTATGAGGGGCATGTTTGGACTCTCTAACCTCGTCCTTCCTCTCCTCCTCTTTCCACTGACTGGACAGTTCAACAGAGTGGACATTAATTACCTCCCGAATCACCTGCAGGATTCATGAAAAACATAGCCAGATATAACACACACACCTCAAAGTAAAGTACATCCATTAACATTCTATTGAAACAGTCACACCCCCACACACCTCAGTGTAGGACTTCTTTGTGTTGTGGACGTTCTTGGCTCTGTAAGACTGCCGCCGTCTCTTGTAGTCCCTCATCTCAGCCATCAGCTCCAGGTGAGACTTGTGCTCGTTCTGATCGTTACCTGAAGAACAGAAACAAACACAACAGACTCACTGGAATTAATTTAGAGGAGCAATTCATAGGAAAATTGGTTTAAACCATACTACTGGTCTCAATAGTTAATGTTTAATAGGCCTACCCTTTTTGAGCTTGGCCACCAAATCAACATAGAGGTCCTCGTTGTCGGTTGCAACAGCTTGATCCTTCTGTTGGCTGGCCTCCCTTGTCACGTGATCAAAAAGAGCCAGTCGGTCTGCCACAGTAAGGTCACAGATAGCTCGCTTGTGGTTCTGAGGAACTTCTGAAGGATCTGTGGAGTATTCACCTGCAGCACAATGAAAAGGGCTTTACACACACTCACATGCTACAACAGAGTACAGATAGAGTCATGAGAAGTCACTAATTCAAAAGCTTTTAAGAACACATTAATCACATTGAGATAATCACTCATCAAGATGATCACCTTCAGTATTAAAGGGTTAAAAAATAGTAAAGGCCTTTCCCCAACACGTACAGGGAAAATGTGTGTGTTCGTACGTGTGTAATGCCGCCAACAGAGGCAGCATGTTTGAAAGGATATGGCATTAAAGGATACTGCACGGAATCAGTAAGCCTGAACGAGGGAAGAACCTCCTGTAATTACTCACCCCTGTCACTGAAAACAAAACACAGAACACGTACTGTTGACAAACGCAAAGAAACTATATCATAAAATAAAAAACAACAGCCACCATATTTCGCCGTGTTAATAATGAATTAATGCATGTTAATGGAGACCTTTTTAGACATGGGCAAGGCACCGAAGACCTACGAGCTTGGTAAAAAAAATATAAACATTGGTTGTTCTTTGGTGAAATGACCATTAAAGAATAAAATAATAAAGGCATAAATATTTTGTGGGGCATGTATACCACAGAGTCAAACTAACGCTGATGGCCATGAATACAAGCATAGGGTTTTTATCAGTGACCTAACACTAATGTAAGGGTGTAATGACCTTACTTTGGCTGTACAGTCCCTCTGTCCTAATTGACGGTGCACTTGCTCTTGCTTGTAGAATCACTTGTTGCTGGGTGTGTTTGTCTACAGGTGAGGCAGAACAAAAGAAAGATATGAGACAAGCATTGGGCTTCCCCAACCCAGGGTCAGTCCAAGGAATTTTGACTATTACATTAAGTTGAGATTCACTTTGCAGTGGAATAGTGTGACACTCACCCATTGTGAAGCTGGTAATGCTGGCATTCTCATAACACAGAGAGGTGTCATACATCTCAGCCTTGGGAAAGGAAAGGAGTTCACTTTTTTAAAAGCTTTTAAGAACATAGTAACAGATAAGGTTGTTGCATAATTAGGGTGGAGAGTCTTTCCTGATCATTTGACCTCACCACTTTGGTCCGCTCTAGTTATAGGGTCCAGTTTTTCTAGGTCTGGCCCTATGGTCAGGAAAAATCCTTACCCTAATGACAAGCAACACCAAAGGGTGTTGATGGCTCAGTTGATATTTCATTAGAGTATGTGTGTGCATATGTGATACAGTATAGCTCTTTAACCTGTTCCTCATGGGAGTATCCCATCTGGCTGAGTTGGCAGGTGGCTTTGTGTCTCTCCATGCTCCTGCTTGGCACTCTGTGGTTCGGGTCATAGGGGCACACCTCCATCGGCTCCTGTGGAAGGTCATTTACAAGTTATAATCTCATCTCTGCTTGTTGTAGCATGCATGTCATGTATACAGAGACTTAATGAATCTCCCATCTTCGATGGTTTTCCCCATTTATTTGGAGGCCTCATATCTAGTTAGCAACACATTCACAACAGATGGTGCACATTTTAAATGTGGATTTTCGGATATTAGCTCAGGTAACGTTATGAAAATATTGATTATGGGGTGAACTAGTCCTATAAAGAACGCCGCGCTTTCAGGGCTAGGAGAACCACCCATCGTATCTGAGCAGTTGAATAAATATAGCTAACTATCTTCCTGACCTACCTGAACTGAGCCGTTGTCCAGGTCCCGTCTCCATCCCAGCGTCTCGAACAGCTCATTCAGTTGTCTCTGGCAGTTCTCGGTGAACTCCGTCAACTCTTCCAAACTTCGCAGACGAGCCTGGAGCGTTTGATTTTCTGGTGAATCGCACATGTCGTAGTCAGGTAAAATCTAAATTGTGTTTACATTAAAAGGGGTTTCCTTACATTTGACTAGTTAATGTCCAACCTATATTGGGTATGCAGATTTTCGAACGTTGTTCAGCACCACAGTCGCATTTTAATAGCGTTAGCTGTGTGGCGCATGTAGATGACGTAAGCCTGACTGAGGTGCATTCTGGTAATTGAAGAATCAAAATGAATTTAAGGTTTAGTTTTTAATTGTACACGTTTGCCGCTAAAAGCTGAATTGCAGCATACATAGGCCTACGTAAGTAAGTAAATCAAATAAAACATGATATGTAGTATAAAATATTACATTTAAGCAGCTTCACAAAGTAAGGTATAGTGCTGTTGTAGTATCTGTCAGTCCGAATAGGGGGAACGATTCGATGGGTAGATCTGACACTGACGTGTCCTATCTATCGTCTGAGGCAGCTAACGTTATTTGTTGCTGGGGTTTTGCAAGCTTCTGGACAAAGGATCTGCAGGTGGGTGCGGCGGGACTCCACGGACTGCAAGCCCAGGTCATTGCATACAGAGGTGTAGGTTGTGCCAATGATGATTTTGATAGCATGTCGTTGGATTTTCTCAAGTTGGTTGTGTTGGTGGGCTGTGAGACTTGCCATACTTGAGCAGAGTACTGGAGCACTGGACGGACAAAGCAAGTGTAGACTGTCAGAAGGTCTTGGAAGTTACATATATTATATCTTCATTAGAAGTTCAAATCAAGACAACAAGCAAAGGTTTTCTTACTTTATTGGGTAAAAAAATTATAATTAATGAACCTCACATAACACTGGCATAAAAAAGGCCTTTAAATGGTATTTCAAATACATTTAAATATTTAAACTACATTTAAATAAATGTAAAATACATTCAAAAGACAAGGCTCACATTTAAAAACACAGAAAGTTCCCTTGCAAACAACTTTTGAAGGAATGCATGTTTAGGTGGGGAAAAGCTGGTCATCATGCAGCAATATGGTTTCCATCAAATAATTTGGATAGACTCCTTCTGATCTAAAAAGAAAGACATACAAACATTAGCTACTGCATAGCCCTACTTTATGTTTATGTGCTTCAGCAATGTGTAAATAAACCATGACCTTGAATCATTTAACTACTTACATTACTTCAAGTGTCTCTGTGTCCTCATAGGCTACTTCCTCCACTATTTCCACCTCGACGCCTACCATTATTGTCTTCCTCACTGGGAAACAGAAGTATTTGATTAGAGAAAAAAACTACATAGCAGCCATGCTGGATGACCATAGAGAAGAATGACCCTCTTTCACATAAACAGACATATACACTTACTTCCAAAATTGAAGAGAGGGGAACCAGCCCAACTGTGGCAACATCTTCCTGGTTCACTTGGTCCAGGCACACAAACACAGCCATGGCCCTCTGTCCTGTGGCTCCTCCATTGACTGCCTAAACAATGCTGGGATGATTCTTCTCCATCAGCACCAGCCAAAGAGGGCTGGTGTGGGGGGACATCCATCCACATTTCAGGGGCATCTAGCCCTGTGTCACTCTGGCTTTGGATGCTAACTAGGTCTGTGTGGACAGGGCCAAAGGGACTCTCGGTACAAGCCCAGCCCCAGTGGTTTTGAACACACTCTTGGGTGAGGCCATGGCCATCTGAAGACACGGGACAGAGGAGAGAACCTAAGAACATTTGACGAAAAGTTTCTGTTCATACCATTGATGATGTCTAAAGGTATTCAAGTGAATGGAGAAACCAAGCAAATGGCATTATGTCTATGTTGGATAGCACATTAATGAGCATACAAAGAAATGGGAATAGGGGAGATGAAGACTAAACGTGGATAACGAGATGCAAGGAGAGGAGATAGAAGGCTGGGAGAGGGGAAGGGAAGAGATGGAGGAGCGATAATAGTAAGGTGTGGTGAGAAGGGACGACATAAGGTAGGATGGAAGGTTGGGTGCTGTTTTGTTGCAGTCTGTCGTTGTATCACGTGTTTGGTCCTGCTGTCTCTTTGGCCTGCCAATGGGCCTGCCGAGTTTGGGCAAGGCTCTTTGTGTAACGGCTGTCAAATTCCTCCTCCTCGGATGAGAAGGAGTAAGGGTCGGACCAAAATGCAGCGTAGGTTGAATCCATAATGATTTATTTAAAGACGAAAATACACTTGAACAAACTACAAAACAATAAACGAAGTCAACAGACCTGAACAAACGAACTTACATAACACGAAGAACGCACGAACAGACTAAACAAACGAAACAGTCCCGTGTGGTGACAATCACCCACAAACTAACAGCCTACCTAAATATGGTTCTCAATCAGAGGAAACGTCAAACACCTGCCTCTAATTGAGAACCATATCAGGCAACACATTAAACCCAACATAGAAACACATAACATAGAATGCCCACCACAACTCACGCCCTGACCAACTAAACACATACAAAAACAATGGAAAACAGGTCAGGAACGTGACACTTAGTCACAAGTCATCTGCCCACACTGGCAAGCACGGAGGCAGTGGTAGGTAAGCAAATTCAGAATAGCAGAATTGGGAAAACATGTTATTTGATACAAACCAGCATAAACCCTGTTTACCCCAAAACAACAAGGCATGCCACTTAAAAACAAACCTAAATCAGGGTTGAAACAGACAAGCAATGAAAATCCCCTGAACTATTTTGCAATGAGCCTGCAATATTCTCTCACAGTTAACTCATACACCTCACTCTTACTTGTAGTATAGCAACAGATTGCTGGATGCTCCCTGGTCCAAATTGCATGTTCTTTCTCTTTTCCTTCTTCCTCATCCTCCCATTGCCTCAGGGTTGCTGAGCCAAGTCTGCCCAGGTGCCTGTGGTGGCGTAGAGGCTCCCCGTTCGACCACAACCAGTTAGGGTTCTGTCCATACATCTCAATCAGGGCTTCTACTGTATACCAAGGCAAAGAAGAATAACTTTGCGTGTTTGATTCCCTAGTTGATAATAGCAGGTCTATAGGCTAGAGATGAGCCAGATTTGTGCATGGGCTCCGCAGCAGTGCCCTCTGATCCTGTCAGCCGCAGAACAGCTTTTCAGTGGAGGCACGATTCAGTATTTCCTGTCCAGAAAGGAAGTGCACCCCAATGGTTCTGAGACAAGAGTGTTTCTGATCTTGTGTAATGATGTAATGATGACTCTTGGTGGTCTTACTGTATTAAAATACAACACAAATACAGTACAACATTATTAGCCTGTTGGACAGTTAATGCTGTGCAGTAGCATTAGGAACATGCACACTCACACATAAAATAAACACAAAATACAATACACAATGCAATGGTTGGCCTGGTGAAAATAATGTTGTTTATCACAATAGTAAGACACAGAAACAATTGAGACAACTCACAATTTGGCATCATATTCACTATATGCAAATCTATTACTATAAGTACTACTACTATCTATAGTATTACTTTATTACTTAGAGAAATGCAGTCAGCGTTGCATTTATCTTTGTTGACAAGTATTACTGTCACATGATTGGCAGGCAGCTGGTCACATGTTAATGCAAGGCCAATCTGGAAATAGTGCATTGAAGTGATGAGCCTCAAAGAAACTTAAAACACTGGAATATGCCTGGAATATACCATTTACTTCCTCGAGTGTTCAATTCATGTTAACAAAATATACTCTGGTAAACGTTTATACTTTGACTTCTGTTCAACTGCATCCACTATTTTACTCCAAATAAAGGTTGCCAAAGACAACAGCCTAAAACTCAAATTCATCCCTCCCATTGTTTATTGTAAATTCAGACACCCGACATTCCCCTTGTATGTAAAGAAGGGCAAGTCAGGGAAGGGGATACTTTATTTCCAGTTGGTATCACAATGTTATTATTTTCATTCATAGAAATTAGTTATCCTGGATATGGTGCTCCCGCAGGCGGATACCCAGGAGGGGTAAGATCTTACAGACAAGTTCCTTCTATATAAATATGAAGGTAAATGACCATTTAGTTGTCCGGAAGTAGAACTGCAAACCGGTCCTGCATAATATAACATGCGTATATTGCACAGTGTTTTGCATATACAGTATACTATTTGTTGTATCTAATACAATTTGTAGGCCTGCCTGCCAATGAATCGCTACCATTGGCAAGCCGTAGCATATCTTTTATGCTTGATGTGCCTCTTGATGCGCCTCTGTTATTCCCTGTTATTGCTCCAGGGATACCTGTGTGTGCCTCTGTTGTATCGAACAAGTGTTGTTCACTTGTTCGATACAACAGAGGCACACACTCTTACAATGTAACAATCTGAGCTGATCAAAAGGTTACATGAAGTGCAAATGCTATGATGGAGTATAGGGCCAACACTTTGTATAAAAAGTTCAGTAGCATATAGGTCGATAGAAGTACTGTTTTTTAACTGACTCATTTCACCCAACCCTGGGAGTGGTCAGGTTCACATAATTGCTGGGACTCACGGTCCTGGTGTTGCTGGCCAAAGTATTGAGAGTATTACAATCAGTAAGAGTTTGACACTCTTACTGATTGTAATAAATAATCTATATGAAATAATTCTCAGCCCCTTGACCTCTGCAGAACAAGTTGTCAATGCACTGATTTGAGACATAATTGTCTGTTGTCTATAGACTATTGGTTAGGTAGTTCAGAGTGAGTCATTGGGATGTTCAACTTTAGTCACTTTCATGGCACCTGACCTATGTTGTCACTAACTGTTTCATAGTAACCTTATGGTGTTCTCTCTCTCATTGTCTCTCTCTCTCATTTTCTGTCTGTCTCGTTGTCTGTCTGTCTGTCTCGCAGCATGGAGGTGCCCCTGCTGGTGGCCCTGGCTTTGGAGGATACCCTGGTCAGCAGCAAGACCCTCTCTATGGATATTTTGCTGCTGTTGCAGGCCAAGTAATAAGACTTTTAGTTTCACATATTGAGCTATCTGCTAGTCTCAACACAGTAAAAACAGCATACTGTAGTCTAAAAATGCATAGCGTTGTTTTAGTCTCAACAAGTATTTTCCCCCCTCCATCTGTACCAGCACCAGATGAAAAAGAGTACTGAAGTGTGCCACGAGTGCCACGAGTCACGTTTCTCCTGCACCTGACATTGACCGCATGAAAAATAGGAAGATTCTGCCAGGCCATGCATGCCTTGTTTAACTTTAAAAAAATCACCGATCCAGCCTGTCGGTCTACTGAGAACCACTCAGGCTCAGTGGACACCGACAAAGCCCTAGCGTTCACTGATCACCCATAGACCGCTAAACAGTACCGTTCTAAAATCACAAGCGTATTTTTTTTTTTGGTTTACAATGGCACCACCTGCAGGACAATTAGAGAACCTCTCAAGTGTCGTTCAATTGATCCAATCCTATAAATTATTTTATTTAGAGATTACCAACATTGCCTATAGAAATGTAGCAGTCACAAATGAGTTGAGAAACACATTTCTCTTGCAAAATGCTTTAACACAATCAAAACTTAAAATAGCCTACCTGTCACAAAATGTAATAACTCCGAAACAGTATAATTTGTCATCTTAATGAGAATAATTATTCTCAAAATCAACTATCACCCTCAGAATTTAGAATACATGTTACAAGCAAAGCCACGGGAAGTAGGGGTGCTGCTGCAACCCCTGAAAAAGCAGAATTAAATAATAATTACTTTTATTCACAAAAGTAGTGCACTGGGCCTTTACTAGTCCTGTATTAGCAGACCGATATAGCCATCTGTAGTGTGGGCAAAAAAATGTTCCAGGACATTATCTCTGAACTGATCAATTAGCTCAGTTGGCCAGGTGTGGTGCCTAGCTGGAACAAAATCCTGCAGTACTCCAGGAACATGGTTGCCTACCCGTGTCATAGGTTCAGGTGGCTAGAGGTTTCTTCAGTTTCCAGAGGCCCAGAAGGTGGTCTCAAAAAAAGCCTCAGAATCCATTAGGAATTCTAGATTGAAGTTACCACCATCATGCCATAGGTTCTCACTTTCCTCCTGCTGCTGCTCCTCTACTTTAACATCCTTGTGCCCATTGGGTATGAAGTTTACTTCTAGGTATTACTGCACTGTTGGAGCAAGAAACACAAGCATTTCTGTGCACCTGCGATAACATCTGAAATTCTGTGTACGCGACCAATACACTTAGATTGATTTTGATTTCAGTAAAGTCATCAAGCAGCCATATTGGAGAATGAAGTAGAATTCCTGAGTTACCTAAGCTGTTTCACGCAGAGAATACTCATTATAGGATATCTATGGTTATAGGGCTTTGACTGGATGATTCAATTCCACTATGTCAACTGCACCAGATGAAAAAGAGCACTAACTTCCACTTAGTGACTCCCAAATACAGTAGGTCAAATAGAGATCTCACTTGTCCTTCAAATTGAACCAATCATAGAAGACAATTCACACACATGAAACCACAATTCTTTTATTCAAAAATGCATTTTGTCAGGAACTAAGATGTAGATACTCATATGTAAATAGATAATGCTCATATATAGAGAGAAACATATGCACTAGAGCACAGGTGTCAAACTCATTCCACGGAGGGCCGAGTGTCTGCGGGTTTTCGCTCCTCCCTTGTACTTGATTGATGAATTAACATCACTAATTAGTTAGGAACTCCCCACACCTGGTTGTCTAGGGCTTTATTGAAAGGAAAAACCAAAAACCTGCAGACACTAGGCCCTCCGTGGAATGAGTTTGACACCCCTGCGCTAGAGTCATTGAAATATTCATACACATTTAGGTGTGTATGTCCTTTCATCTATTCTCAAAAAACAAAAAACAATAAATGCAACGGCTGTATCACTACTTAAAATGGACGACCTTTCGAGGCCTTTCAATGACACCAAAATCTGAATGAGCAGACATGATCAAAGGAAATAAAGTGTGTGTGTACCAATTTGTATGATGAAATCAGAAAAACCTCTGGAATATAAAGCATTGTTAGCTTGTTTAACATGGCATAACATGTTAGTTTGTTCGATGTTCATTGATTTATTCAAGACTTCTCCCACACTGCAGCTCTATTTACAGTCTGGTAGTTGGCAGCATGGGAGGTTGTTGCTGGGTAGGAGGGAGGGTCTCCCTCCCTGGTTTAGTTGGCAGGGTGGGGGGGTCCCTCTGGGATGAGGGAGGTGAAGAAGGTGCTGATGAAGGACCAGGTGGAGGCCAGGAAGCCGTGGTGGCGGGGAGCAGCGGGAGCTGCCGGGTCCTCTGGGCCTTCCTCTCCACTGTCGCCCTCCTCATCCTCCAGCCCTTCATCCATCATCCGCTCCTGAGATGAAGAGAAACAGAACAAGAGAAAGAGAGAATAAGAGAAGGACCATCGGTTTTAAAAGCAGAGATGGAGAGAGAGAATGTGGCAGAGAGAAAGGAGCAGCTTGGACACAGAGACAGATCAGACAGAAAAGCATAACCACACAGACAGAGATGGAATCCATCTTAGACAAGGAGCACCCACCATCTCCTGGATGTCCTGGTGTCTCTCTGCCTCGTCCTGATGAGCCAACCCCGCTCCTCCCCCTCCGGGGTTCTGCAGCTCTGGCCTAAAAGGAAACCAACCAGCCCTGTGCCTAGTTAAAACACAATCACAAAATGAGTATCTCACACACAGATACAAAGTAAACAGGGTCCTTCAAAAGTATCCATTCTAATGTCAAACTGATAGTGTACAGATGAGAACTCACAAAAAGACGAGCAGCATGGCGCCTATCACCATGACGAAGCGGCCAAAGGAGGAGTAGAAATACACGATGCTGAGCAAGATGGCGGCGCGGGAGACCGTGTACATCCAGTCCAGCCAATCACGGTTCAATTCGTCCTCATTTAGCACGGCCCCGCCCTGGGCATTCATCTGGATATTGGGATTGGCCGGCCTGTCCTCTTGGATAGGGTTAGGGGCGGGGTTAGGCCCCAGGGGAGGCGGAGCTTCATTTGGCTGTGCGGGTTGGGGGGAGTGGGTGGGACTGGAGGAGTAGGGAGGGGTGGAGGGGGGCTGTGAGGCCGCAACTGCTGCTTGACTGGAAGAGGGAGAGATTGGGGAAGAGAAAGAAAGACAGAAATATGTATTAGCGGATAGAAGCTAGTGAATTTAACTCATTCCAACGTAGAGAAGTCTGTGGTCCTTATGGGTTGTTAAGATTGGGCCCTAAGTGCAGACGACCCTGACTTACTATTGCATGTAGTAGTGGCGTGCATACATCTGCTGCCACCAGAGGACCTGCATGGGCATGTACATGGGGTGGGGGGGCACACCTGCAGCCATACCCCCCTGTACCGGGACCTGCGTCCCATCTGGCCTGTGGAGGAAAAACAGTCACATGTGCATTCAAAAACTATGCACACACAATATTTTCTGCATTTCCTCCACCATTTTTTAAAGTTTTAAATGTAATTTTACTTCATTTCCTGACTAGGTGGAAACTGAAAATTAGATTAGAAAATTTATCCCAATTAGAAAATTGATACCAATACACAAGAACAGTGCTTACCATTGCATTATACCAGTAGAGGAAGGGTTTTGAGGGTTAAATTGGGGGAAGCCTCCACGATGCCTTAGTCCATCATAACTTCCTGCTACTGAGGAGGCGGCGGACTGACCGTCCTGATTTGGTGCTGTGGCTTGGGAGGTGGAGCCAGCACTGTCTGAACTCTGAGTGACAAGACATACACCAATCATAAACCAGCAGAGGAAAGAGGAGGAATAAAAGCGTTAATATATTGGTAAAAAACAATGCCACTATGGGAATAAGGACAGCTGAAAAGTAGGCCTGGGCGGTATAGTGTATTTTACTCTATACCGGTATTGATGCACAGACAAGTTTGGGTTTTTACTTTACCTTGTATAACGGTATTTCAATGTTTGGTTTGTTAAATGTGTTATGCCACTCCACCGTGTGTAATGACAGTTGGTTCCTACCCTGTCACAATAACCTCTCCCTCACTTTTTCAGTGTGTCAGACAGTGTGTGTGTGCCCACTATACTCCAACTTTTGGTTGAAATTTGTCCAAAGCCCTATTTGTCCAAAGCCCTATTAAAAACACTTAGAATGTATGTGTTGCCACTAGAGGTCGACCGATTATGATTTTTCAACGCCGATACCAATTATTGGAGGACCAAAAAAAGCCAATACCGATTAATCTGACAATTTTATTTTATTTTTTACATGTATTTATGTATTTGTAATAATGACAATTACAACAATACTGAATGAACACATTTAGTTTAACTTAATATAATACATCAATAAAATCAATTTAGCCTCAAATAAATAATCAAACATGTTCAATTTGGTTTAAATAATGCAAAAACAAAGTGTTGGAGAAGAAAGTAAAAATGCAATAAGTGCCATGTAAAAAAGCTAACGTTTAAGTTCCTTGCTCAGAACATGAGAACATTAAAAGATGGTGGTTCCTTTTAACATGAGTCTTCAATATTCCCACGTAAGAAGTTTTAGGTTGTAGTTATTATAGGAATTTATAGGACTATTTCTCTCTATACCATTTGTATTTCATATACCTTTGACTATTGGATGTTCTTATAGGCACTTTAGTATTGCCAGTGTAACAGTATAGCTTCCGTCCCTCTCCTCGCTCCTACCTGGGCTCGAACCAGGAACACATCGACAACAGCTACTCTCGAAGCATCGTTACCCATCGCTCCACAAAAGCCGCGGCCCTTGCAGAGCAAGTGGAACAACTACTTCAAAGGTCTCAGAGCGAGTGACGTCACCGATTGAAACGCTATTAGCGCGAACCCAGCTAATAAGCTCGGGAGTTGATAGGCTTGAAGTCATAAACAGCTCAATGCTTGAAGAACAGCGAAGAGCTGCTGGCAAACGCACGAAAGTGCTGTTTGAATGAATGCTTACGAGCCTGCTGCTGCCTACCATTGCTCAGTCAGACTGCTCTATCAAATATCAAATCATATACTTAATTATAACATACTACCACACAGAAATACGAGCCGTAGGTCATTATTATGGTCAAATCCGGAAACTATCATTTAGAAAACAAAACGTTTATTCTTTCAGTGAAATTCGGAACTGTTCCGTATTTTATTTAACGGGTGGCATCCATAAGTCTAAATATTCCTGTTACATTGCACAACCTTAAATGTTATGTCATAATTACGTAAAATTCTGGCAAATTAGTTCGCAACGATCCAGGCGGCCCAAACTGTTGCATATACACTGACTCTGCGTGCAATGAACGCAAGAGAAGTGACACAATTTCCCTAGTTTAATATTGCCTGCTAACCTGGATTTCTTTTAACTAAATATGCAGGTTTAATAAAATATACGTCTGTGTATTGATGTTAAGAAAGGCATTGATGTTTATGGTTAGGAAATGCGCTTTTGTTAAATCGTCCCCCGTTTGGCGAAGTTGGCTGTCTTTGTTAGGAATAAATAGTCTGCACACAGTTCGCAAAGAGCCAGGCAGTCCAAACTGCTGCATATACCCTGACTCTGTTGCACAGAACGCAAGAGAAGTGACACAATTTCCCTAGTTAAAAGAAATACATGTTAGCAAGCAATATTAACTAAATATGCAGGTTTAAAAAAATATACTTGTGTATTGATTTTAAGAAAGGCGTTGATGTTTATGGTTAGGTACACATTGGTGCAAAGAAGGTGCTTTTTTCTCGAATGCACCTGTTAAATCATCCGTTTGGCGAAGTAGGCTATGATTCAATGATAAATTAACAGGCACCGCATTGATTGTATGCAACGCAGGACAAGCGAGATAAACTAGTAATATCATCAACCATGTGTAGTTAACTAGTGAACATGTGTAGTTAACTAGTGTGTAATTAACTAGTGAACTAGTGACACAATTTCACCAGGTTAATATTGCCTGCTAACCTGGATTTCTTTTAGCTAAATATGCAGGTGTAAAAATATATACTTCTGTGTATTGATTTTAAGAAAGGCATTGATGTTTATGGTTAGGTACACATTGGAGCAACGATACGCACCGCATCGATTATATGCAACGCAGGACACGCTAGATAAACTAGTAATATCATCAACCATGTGTAGTTAACTAGTGATTATGATTGATTGATTGTTTTTTATAAGATAAGTTTAATGCTAGCTAGCACCTTACCGTGGCTCCTTGCTGCACTCGCATAACAGGTAGTCAGCCTGCCACGCAGTCTCCTCGTGGAGTGCAAAGTAATCGGCCATGATCGGTGTCCAAAAATGCCGACTACCGATTGTTATGAAAACTTGAAATCGGCCCTAATTAATCGGCCATTCCGATTAATCGGTCGACCTCTAGTTTCCACCCCAGGGTCATGCACTAATGATAAAGCATATTTAGAACTTGGCATTTAATTTCTATCTGATTAATTTGTTGAGCTCCACAGAATGACTCCACACCATTAGACGTACCCCAGAGCTGGAGCCGGGATCAGAGATCAAAGAGCTGGGGGCGGAGCAGTGGGGCGTGGGCGACGCTGGAGGGGTACGAGAGGCACACACCAGGTGCATCATGTGATAACCCTCTTGCTGTAGGTGGAAATAGAGGGTTGGATGTGGGGGGAAAAGGAGAGGGGCGTAATTAATCATTTGATTCTGTTTTGGTGATCGGTGTGAGTGAGAGAGCGAGCGAGCGCAAGGGGGGGTAATTTCAGGGAACAGGCTAGAATTCAGGGACAAAGTCAACCTCAATGTTGCTTACTACATTAGATCAGCTATTTTTATACCGTCACAGTCTCTTCTGCCTCACGCTCACCCTCTCTCACAAACACAAGGGGGTGGGCCCTATGTAATAAAGGCTCAGCAGTCGGTTGTCTGTTATGTTGTGAGGTGTGAGTGAGGTTTCTGTGATATTGCATACCAATTATAACATTTCAGATACAGTGTTAGTCCACCATACTCCAAACTTCGACCATATGCCACAGCAGAAAAACAGAGACAAGGTCGAGGGTGGTCTTTACCTTCCTGAGGACATCCCTCAGCTGCAGGTGGTCCTGGAGGAGATGGCCCGAGTATACCAGCCGCTGATCCTTGGATGACTAAGACAACACAACTGTCAGTCTGAGAAAGCCTGTTGCAGAATACACAACTAGAGCATTTAAAATCACATAGTTTGGGTTGATAAGCCCTAAATGCAACATTTTTGGAAATGTAACACGTGCCTCTAGCTCTTAATTATGCAAGAACAATGGTGCTGAAAGTATATCAACAAGCTGGTAGGGCAATATTTCTTGCACATACACATGTATGTTTATTAATACAGAAGTACTATTGCAACCATTGACCTAAATGTTTCACTGATCTGATACAATGACTGTACATGACATTCGTAACATCTCTGGTTGGAAAATGTGAACATTGTTTTTATGTAGATTTGAGAATATTTGCATGAAAATCTGGCAGCATTTGGATAGAAACCCAGTTTGTGTTCCAGAAAAGACTAAACATCTTCAGATTAGATTACATTAGTTTGGGATAGATTGCACACCTGAACGCATGCCTGCAGCGTCACAAGACAGTCCTTTACAGAATTTTCGCATTATGTACAGAACACCTACTCATTCAAGGGTTTTTCTATATTTTCACAATTTTCTACATTGTAGAATAATAGTGAAGACATCAAAACTATGAAATAACCCATATGGAATCATGCAGTAACCAAAAAAGTGTTAAACAAATCTAAATATATTTTATATTTGAGATTCTTCAAAGTAGACAACCTTTGCTATGATGACAGCTTTGCATACTCTTTGCATTCTCTCAACCAGCTTAATGAGGAATGCTTTTCAAACAGTCTTGAAGGATTTCCCATATATGCTGAGCACTTGTTGGCTGCTTTCATTCACTCTGCGGTTCAACTCATCCCAAACCATCACAATTGGGTTGAGGTCGGGTGATTGTGGAGGCCAGGTCATCTGATGCAGCACCATCACTCTCCTTCTTGGTCAAATAGCCCTTATACAGCCTGGAGGTGTGTTTTGGGTCATTGTCCTGTTGAAAAACAAATAATAGTGGGACTAAGCGCAAACCAGAGTGGATGGCGTATCGCTGCAGAATGCTGTGGTAGCCATGATGGTTAAGTGTGCCTTGAATTCTAAATACATCACTGACCGTGTTACCAGCAAAGCACACACACACCTCCTCCTCCATGATTCACGGTGGGAACCACACATGCGGAGATCATCCGTTCACCTACTCTGCGTCTCACAAAGACACAGTGGTTGGAAGCAAAAATCTCAAATTTGGACCAAAGAACAGATGTCCACCGGTCTAATGTCCATTGCTCGTGTTTCTTGGCCCAAGCAAGTATCTTCTTATTGGTGTCCTTCTTAGCAGCAATTCGTATTATGAAAGCCTGATTCACACAATCTCCGCTGAAGAGTTGATGTTGAGATGTGTATGTTACATGAACTCTGAAGCATTTAATTGGGCTGCAATCTGAGGTGCAGTTAATTCAAATGAACGTATCCTCTGCAGCAGAGGGAACTGGGTCTCCCTTTCCTGTGGCGGTCCTCATGAGAGCCAGTTTCAGAAACCGTCAAGCGCTATGATGCGACTGCACTTGAAGAAACTTTCAGTTCTTTAAATTTCCCGTATTGACTGACCTTCATGTCTTAAAGTAATGATGGAATGTCATTTCTCTTTGCTTATTTGAGCTATTATTGCCATAATACATTACCAAATAGGGCTATCATTGGTATACCACCCCTAACTTGTCACAACTGATTGGCTCAAATGCATTAAGGAAAGAAATTCCACAAATTCACTTTTAACAAGGCACCTCTGTTAATTGAAATATATTCCAGGTGACTACCTCATGAAGCTGATTGAGAGAATGCAAAGAGTGTACAAACTGTCATCAAGGCAAAGGGTGGCTATTTGAAGAATCTCAAATATATTTTGATTCGTTTAACACTTTTTTGGTTACTACATGATTCCATATGTGTTTTTGCATAGTTTTGATGTCTTCACTATTATTCCACAATGTAGAAAATAGAAAAAATAAAGAAAAACCCTTGAATGAGTAGGTGTCCAAACTTTTGACTTGTACTATACGTAAATGTGGACCTATGTACCTATGTACATAGGTAAAATCAAGCATTTCAAATCCCAAAAATGTAGTCTATGCTCAGATGTGATAGTTGGGTTTCGGTTTTGTGGTCAAGGCGCATCAAGATAGTGCTCACAAATAAACAATGTGGCAGAGAACCCAATGTGTCATTCATTTTGGAAAACCTTACCCTTGCAAATGAACTATTAAGATAATTTCCCTTTATTTAGGATGCTTGGTTGGTTGCTGTGGTTATACAATTTTGTTGTGCTTTCCCAGGTGGATGTCCCCTTTTGAGATTTACTTTCAGTTTATGGAGCTCAGCTAGGAAACAATGACACTGTCTACAGCCTCCTTTGGTTATAGAACATGCTAAGATGAATAGCCCAAACGCAATTAACTCACAAGTGTATAACATGAAAAATCAGGGCTTATTTCTTCCTCAGATTCTGGAGAAGTAAGTCTACTTCAATGTTATACTGAACAAAAACGCAACATGTAAAGTGTTGGTCCAATGTTTCATGAGCTGAAATAAAAGATTGCAGAAATGTTTCATAAGGCCACTCTAAAATGTGCAGTTTTGTCAGAACACAATGCCGTGCTGACTGCAGGAATGTCCACCAGAGCTGTTGCCAGAGAACTTCTCTACCATAAGCTGCCTCCAACGTCGTTTCAGAGAATTTGTCAGTACGTCCAACCGGCCTCACAACCGCAGACCACATGTATGGCATTATGTGGGTGAGCGGTATGCTGAAGTCAACGTTGTGAACAGAGTGCCCCATGGTGGCGGTGGGGTTATGGTATGGGCAGCCATAAGCTACGGACAATGAACACAATTGCATTTTATCAACGGCAATTTGAATGCACAGAGATACCGTGTCAAGATCCTAAGGCCCATTGTCGTGCCATTCATCCACCGCCATCACTTCATGTTTCAGCAAAATGCACAGCCCCATGTCGCAAGGATCTGTACACAATTCCTGGAAATGTCCCAGTTCTTCCGTGGCCTGCATTGTCACCAGACATGTCACCCATTGAGCATGTTTGAGATGCTCTGGATCGATATGTATTATTGCATGTTCCAGTTCCCACCAATATCCAGGAACTTCACACAGCCATTGAAGAGAAGTTGGACAACATTCCACAGGCCATAATAAATAGCCTGATCAACTCTATGCAAAGGAGATCGCCCTGCATGAGGAAAATGGTGGTAACACCAGATACGGACTGGTTTTCTGATCCGTGCCCCTACTTTTTTTTTTAGGTACAGTTGAAGTCGGAAGTTTACATACACCTTAGTCAAATACATTTAAACTCAGTTTTGCAATTCCTTGACATTTAATCCTAGTAAAAATTCCTTGTTTTAGGTCAGTTAGGATCACCACCTTATTTTAAGAATGTGAAATGTCAGAATAATAGTAGAGAGAATGATTTCTTTCAGCTTTTATTGCTTTCATCACATTCCCAGTGGGTCAGAAGTTTACACACACCCAATTAGTATTTGGTAGCATTGCCTTAATTTTTTAACTTGGGTCAAACCATCCACAAGCTTCCCACAATAAATTGGGAGAATTTTGGCCCATTCCTCCTGACAGAGCTGGTGTAACTGAGTCAGGTTTGTAGGCCTCCTTGTTCGCACAAGCTTTTTCAGTTCTGCCCACAAACTTTCTATAAGATTGAGGTCAGGGCTTTGTGATGGCCACTCCAATACCTTGACCTTGTTGTCCTTAAGCCATTTTGCCACAACTTTGGAAGTATGCTTGGGGTCATTGTCATCTGGAAGACCCATTTTCGACCAAGCTTTAACTTCCTGACTGATGTCTTGAGATGCTGCTTCAATATATCCACATAATTTCCCTCCTCATGATGCCATCTATTTTGTGAAGTGCACCAGTCCCTCCTGCAGCAAAGCACCCCCAAAACATGATGCTGCCACCCCTGTGCTTCATGGTTGGAATGGTGTTCTTTGGCTTGCAAGCATCCCCCCTTTTCCTCCAAATATAACGATGGTCATTATGGCCAAAAAGTACGATCTTTGTCCCCATGTGCAGTTGCAAACCGTAGTCAGGCTTTTTTATGGCGGCTTTGGAGCAGTGGCCTCTTCCTTGCTGAGTGGCCTTTCAGGTTATGTCGGTATAGGACTCGTTTTACTGTGGATATAGATACCTTTGTACCTGTTTCCTCCAGCATCTTCACAAGGTTCTTTGCTTTTGTTCTGGGATTGATTTGCACTTTTTGCACCAAAGTACGTTCATCTCTAGGAGACAGAACGGGTCTCCTTCCTGAGCGGTATGACGGCTGCGTGGTCCCATGGTGTTAATACTTGCGTACTATTGTTTGTACAGATGTACGTGGTACCTTCAGGTGTTTGGAAATTGATCCCAAGGATGAACCAGACTTGTGGAGGTCTACACATTTTTTTCTGAGGTTTTGGCTGATTACTTTTGATTTTCCCATGATGTCAAGCAAAGAAGTACTGAGTTTGAAGGTAGGCCTTGAAATACATCCACAGGTACTCCTCCAATTGACTCAGATTTTGTCAATTAGCCTATCAGAAGCTTCTAAAGCCATGACATAATTTTCTGGAATTCTCCAAGCTGTTTAAAGGCACAGTCAACTTAGTGTATGTAAACCCTCTGACCCACTGGAATTGTGATACAGTGAATTATAAGTGAAATAATCTGACTGTAAACAATTGTTGGAAAAATGACTTGTGTCATGCACAAAGTAGATGCCCTAACCGACTTGCCAAAACTATAGTTTGTTAACAAGGAATGTGTAGGGTGGTTGAAAAACGAGTTTTAATGACGCCAACCTAAGTGTACGTAAACTTCCGACTAGAGGTCGACCGATTATGATTTTTCAACGCCGATACCGATTATTGGAGGACCAAAAAAAGCCGATACCGATTAATCGGACGATTTTAAAAATGTATTTGTAATAATGACAATTACAACAATACTGAATGAACACTTTAACTTAATATAATACATCAATAAAATCAATTTAGCCTCAAATAAATAATCAAACATGTTAAATTTGGTTTAAATAATGCAAAAACAAAGTGTTGGAGAAGAAAGTAAAAGTGCAATATGTGCCATGTAAGAAAGCTAACGTTTAAGTTCCTTGCTCAGAACATGAGAACATATGAAAGCTGGTGGTTCCTTTTAACATGAGTCTTCAATATTCCCAGGTAAGAAGTTTTAGGTTGTAGTTATTATAGGAATTATAGGACTATTTCTCTCTATACCATTTGTATTTCATTAACCTTTGACTATTGGATGTTCTTATAGGCACTTTAGTATTGTCAGTGTAACAGTATAGCTTCCATCCCTCTCCTCGCTCCTACCTGGGCTCGAACCAGGAACACAACGACAACAGCCACCCTCGAAGCAGCGTTACCCATGCAGAGCAAGGGGAATAACTACTCCAAGTCTCAGAGCGAGTGACGTTTGAAACGCTATTAGCGCACACCCCGCTAACTAGCTAACCATTTCACATCGGTTACACCAGCCTAATCTCGGGAGTTGATAGGCTTGAAGCACAGCGAAGAGCTTTAAGTGCTGTTTGAATGAATGCTTACGAGCCTGCTGCTGCCTACCACCGATCAGTCAGACTGCTCTATCAAATCATAGACTTAGTTATAACATAATAACACACAGAATTACGAGCCGTAGGTCATTAATATGGTCGAATCCGGAAACTATAATCTCGAAAACAAGACATTTATTCTTTCAGTGAAATACAGAACCGTTACGTATTTTATCTAACGGGTGGCATCCCATAAGTCTAAATATTCCTGTTACATTGCACAACCTTCAATGTTATGTCATAATTACGTGAAATTGTGGCAAATTAGGCGGCCCAAACTGTTGCATATACACTGACTCTGCGTGCAATGAACGCAAGAGAAGTGACACAATTTCACCAGGTTAATATTGCCTGCTAACCTGGATTTCTTTTAGCTAAATTTGCAGGTGTAAAAATATATACTTCTGTGTATTGATTTTAAGAAAGGCATTGATGTTTATGGTTAGGTACACATTGGAGCAACGATACGCACCGCATCGATTATATGCAACGCAGGACACGCTAGATAAACTAGTAATATCATCAACCATGTGTAGTTAACTAGTGATTATGATTGATTGATTGTTTTTTATAAGATAAGTTTAATGCTAGCTAGCAACTTACCTTGGCTTCTACTGCATTCGCGTAACAGGCAGGCTCCTCGTGGAGTGCAATGTAATCAGCTGGTTAGAGCGTTGGACTAGTTAACTGTAAGGTTGCAACATTGAATCCCCCGAGCTGACAAGGTAAAAATCTGTCGTTATGCCCCTGAACGAGGCAGTTAACCCACCGTTCCTAGGCCGTCATTGAAAATAAGAATGTCTTCTTAACTGACTTGCCTAGTTAAATAAAGATTAAATAAAGGTGTAAAAAATCTAATAAATAAATAGGCCAAATCGGTGTCCAAAAATACCGATTTCCGATTGTTATGAAAACTTGAAATCGGCCCTAATTAATCGGCCATTCCGATTAATCAGTCACCCTCTACTTCCGACTTCAACTGTATCTGTGACAAACAGAATATATATGTATTCCCAGTCATGTAAAAGCCATAGATTAGGGCCTAATGAATGCATTTCAATTGACTGGTTATATGAACTGTAAACTCAGTAAAATCGTTGAAATTGATGCATGTTGCATTTATAGTTTTGTTCAGTATACTTTGCAGATACTTTTACTGTGGTTATTCCTTTGAGATTTAGACCTAGAGCCGAGCTGGAGCAAAAGCCTGTACACCCAGCAGCTCTCCAGGCGGACGGTTCCCCTTGCCCTATCCACTCCCCTTAGTTAATGGAATGGTGGGGATGAGGAAACCAAAAAATGGCAGTACCCACTCACCGGCTTGCTTGGGTACACATTCGAGATGTGACTCTTCAGTTTCTCCACCGTCCAGTTGAGAAAACAGTTTATTGTCTGGTCGTCATACTTCTGGTTGGGGGCCTTGATGACTAAGGTGACGGGACTGTCAACTGCTCCTGGGTCCATGGTTCATATTAATGGGTGTGTCAAGGGAATAGGAAAGGGCCCGCCTCCTACACCTGAGGAGGAAGACTCCCTCAGATCATCTTCATCATTGTGATCTCAAGTCCAGCTCAGCCAATGACTATGGTGGACATGGACATTTCCCCTCTAAAGAGCTGTCATTGGCAGGGAGACGGTCATGTGTCCAATCACAATGTAATCCTGGTGGAGAGTGAAGCAGCTATGTTTCTTGGGGTTCTGTCAAATAGAGAGAAAGTGATTAAGACCATGCTTATCAAACATCTGAACATTTTGAATGTCCTTACTTGTGGTACTAGCTAGGCTTCTCAAATGTATTGACATGCACAGATTGACAGTCTCTGGAATTGTTTATGTTAATTTATAATTTAAAAAATAAACAGGGATATTGACTAGCTAGCTAATACTTTTATAATGTAATTAATGCGTGAGACACACAGCCAGTCCTGATGATCACTATTTAATCCTATGTATGGCCAGTTTAAGAAAATATTGTTGCTCAAGTGCTTAGTCAGCATGACTATATTCAACAGACAAGTCACGGATAAACCTAAACACAGACACTAGACCGCTGACACCCTTGGCCTAGCTAGCAACAATTCAGGGAGACATTCGAGTCTTCAGAACACCTGTCATGTTGCGTCATACAGCTGTCAAAACGAGCCATCCAGCCAGAGGCTAGTTAGCGAGCTACTTGTTTATTGTTTACACTAGCCACCAAAACTAGTCTATGTAGAAAGTAATTGTATGATGTTAACTACTTTAGCATATCTGACAAATATACATTCGTTTTACACGAGTGCTGTGCTATCAACGCTCTAGAGATTAGTATTGCTAACTGACGTTAGCTAGCTACCTATTAGCCAAGCTAACGTTGCGTTAGCATATCATGAAATGTTTGTTTGCTACTTGTCTTGATAATACGAACGACGTGACAGTATCGGGACTGGAGGCTTATTCATACACAACATTAACTTACTGTAGATTCTTTGAGTATTTTCGACCCCTTTAGACTGCTCCCTGCCAGTTCGACAGTTTTTTTTTGGTGAGTTGGGGCGTAATACCGGAAACTAAGTCATAGAGATAGATAGAGGGCACTATATTATCTCATATGTGTTAGTCGTCCAACGAAAGTATTTGTAAGTATATTAGAAATGTTGATGAGAAATGTACATTTTGTCAGTCTGGGAAATAATCACTTGAGCATTTTTTCCCCAATGTGTGTATGAGACATGTTCTGGGTGGATCTTCTGATTTGGTAGGGGACACTATCTGCAAGTTTGTGCTGTTCTTTTTGATAGTGCAAGATTCTCAACTAACGAAAAATATGTGATGAATTTTATTATAATTCTTACAAATTCTTCTCAAATTGATTAAATCGTCCTACCCCCAACCTCATCAATCTACACACAATACCCCATAATGGCAAAGCAGAAACGGGTTTTTCGACATTTTTGCATATGTATAAAAATACAGAAAAAATCTATGAAATATCACATTTACATTATTCAGAACCTTTACTCGGTACTTTGTTGAAGCACCTTTGCCAGTGATTACAGCCTTGATTCTTCTTGGGTATGGCGCTACAATTTTGGCACACCAGTACATTCTTCCCTGCAGATCCTCTCAAGCTCTGTCACGTTGGATGGGGAGTGTTGCTGCACAGCTATTTTCAGGTCTCTCCAGAGATGTTTGATTGAGTTCAATCAAACATTGCGAAACTCTCAAGGACATTCAGAGACTTGTCCCGAAGCCCCTCCCGCGTTGTCTTTAGGGTAGTTGTCCTGTTGGAATGTGAACCTTTGCCCCAGTCTGAGGTCCTGAGCGCTCTGGAGCAGGTTTTCATCAAGGAGGCCTCTGTATCAAATGAAATGTATTTATATAACCCTTCTTACATCAGCTGATATCTTAAAGTGCTGTACAGAAACCCAGCCTAAAACCCCAAACAGCAAGCAATGCAGGTGTAGAAGCACGGTGGCTAGGAAAAACTCCCTAGAAAGGCCAAAACCTAGGAAGAAACCTAGAGAGGAACCAGGCTTTGAGGGGTGGCCAGTCCTCTTCTGGCTGTGCCGGGTGGAGACTATAACAGAACATGGCCAAGATGTTCAAATGTTCATAAATGACCAGCATGGTCAAATAATAATAATTACAGTAGTTGTCGAGGGTGCAGCAAGTCAGCACCTCAGGAGTAAATGTCAGTTGGCTTTTCATAGCCGATCATTAAGAGTATCTCTACCACTCCTGCTGTCTCTAGAGACTTGAAAACAGCAGGTCTGGGACTTTGCTCTGTTCATCTTTGCCTCGATCCTGACTAGTCTCCCAGTCCCTGCCACTGAAAAACATTCCCACAGCATGATGCTGAAATTTTTTGGTAGCCTTCCCCAGATCTACGACTCTACACAATCCTATCTCAGCGCTCTACGGACAATTCCTTCAACCTCATGGCTTGGTTTTTGCTCTGAGATGCACTGTCAACTGTGGTACCTTTTATAGACCGTGTGTGTCTTTCCAAATCATGTCCATTCAATTGAATTTACTACAGGTGGACTCCAATCAAGTTGTAGAAACATCTCAAGAATGATCATTGGAAACAGGATGCACCTGACCTCAATTTAATGTGTCATAGCAAAGGGTCTGAATACTTATGTAAATAAGCTATTTCTGGTTTTATTTTTCATAAATGTGTAAAAATGTCTAAAAACCTGTTTTCGCTTTGTCATCAGGGGTTATTGTGTGTAGATTGCTGAGTATTTTTTTTATTTAATCAATTTTAGAATAAGACTAACATAACAAAATGTGGAAGAAATCAAGGGGTCTGAATACATTCCGAAGGCACTGAATATAAGCTAATTGTATGATGGCTGCCTAGTAGCTTGACTGAGTCTTGCATTTGATAACATAATATGGAGTCAGAATAAACATTGGTTATATTTTGTTGTTACACTTATCTGTTAATCTGTTATCCTCATTATAAATGGAATATCTTATAGAATTCTACAGTCTGGCCACACAGGAATGTTGTTAGTAATTTACAGAATTTTTTTTACCCTGTCACTGTTTTGACTGAATAACTGAATAGGACCGTAAGTTCACTCCATTGTTTTTGTGTGACAGTGCTCTCTTTCCAGGGGCTGGAATTAAATTTAAATTCCCTCAAATCAGGAGATAAATTGAAATGTAAGAATGAATAGTGTCATTCCTTTTCAATGAGAAAGTTTTCCATTTTGGAACTAGAATTTCAATTTTCTTTCACCGGGTGTCATGGAGGACAGGTATGTTTGTCAGGAGAGCTGGAGGGGGTATTACTGAAATAGACCCCTGTAGTTAGTGGAAAGGTTTGTTGGTCAAAGTGACTCCTGCAGGAGCTCTACTCCCGATGTAGTGATGACATCGCCCTAGGGAAAATAACACAGTAGTGAAGAATAGATATTGGATGTTGAGACAGAAATCCAATTCACACAGATTCATTTAGTGCAGACACAGCAAATTCGCATAGACAAGTGAGAGCTAAATCAAGCTCAGACAGACAGACAAGAAAAGAAAGACAGACTAAAAATAAAGACCTTATGGAATTCAATGAGGTTGGCCAGAGTGACAAGCCTGTTCTGGTCAATGCCTAGGAAGCTTTCTCCAGAGACGTCCACCATGAAGTGTTTGAAGCTACAGGTGAAGCGGTAGCTCAGGGTGTAACCCATAGACATAGAGGACTCAACATGGATATGTTTTTATTTAACCAGGCAAGTCGAGTAAGAACAAATTGGTGGGCCAATTATGTGCTGCTCTATGGAACTCCAAATCACAGCCGGATGTGAGACACCCTGGATTTGAACCAGGGACACCTCTTGCACTGAGATGGAGTGCCTTAGACTGCTGCGCCACTCAGGAGCCCTCATTTATAACTCGTTTTAGCATGGACATTGCCTTTGAGGGCGTCCACCATTTTAAAGTAGTCAACTGGCTGTGGGTTCCTTTTGGTTGGGAGTAATCAGCCAATGACTTCCAATTTAAATTGGGTGCTATGGTTTGTAAATGGCTTTAAACTATATAACCACCATCTAGTGGCCACAATAAATGAATGACACACAAGATTTGGTTTCAGGACTAAATCAGCAATATTAGCTTTACACTTTATTTAAACACAAAATAAGAAGAAAATGGATTACTTTAAAATTGAGATAGTGTCAATGGCGCTGCCCATGCATGCTGTTGCATACGCTAAAATAGCAGGTATGGAAAGATGAGGTTTCTATCTATCTCTATGGTGTAACCCCAGATCCTGCTCCCTGGTTCAAACCAGGAAGCATCTCTCTGAAGCATTCATCAGCAGACTCAGACTCCTCCCGAGAGGTGATGCCTACAGAGAGAAAGAGACAGCTATGACCTTATATCTGTAGTTATAGGGCCAGATTACAGTAATTTCCATGTGTATCTTCTTGGGAGTGTACTGTCAAGAGTGGGTATCAGTGCCTTTCAGAGTGGTCCTATATAGGCTAATTAAGACCTAGTAGGCCTACACATATGCAAAAACATACACAGACATGCATGCACACACAGACAGACACAAGCGCACACATGTACATTTGTCTGATGTCTGGTGATGGCAGAAGAGTTGGGCTCATGTGAATATTGTTGCGAACTAAGGGGTGTGTTCAGGAGAGAGCAATGTTACAGAATTTTCAGATAGAGAACAAAGTTATAAAAAAATAATATTCAGTTTCAAACATATTGTGTGGAGAGATATGATTATCTTTCAGGTAGAATAGGGAATCATGTTAGCTCTATCCATTACTGTTCTACCTGAAACGTTAAAAACATTTAACCTCACTGAATAGACCCATGACCAATATTGCCATTCACCCAGTGGGCAAAACTGGTTCAAATTATGGCATAGTGACGTCGAAACAAGACAGAAGGAGGAAGCTGGGAGATGGAGGTTCATAGGTGAATGGCAATATTGTAATGCATTGTTGTGATGTAAGAAATGCAGAAGGAAAACCGTGTGGATTCATCATACACCAATCACAGGAGTTAATCCATTTGTTTTGATTAAGACGTCATTAATTTTGTTAAGAATTGTCACGTCTACTCCCATTCCCACTCCCGCTTTCCGGCGCTCGATGTCGGTCTACTTTACCACCGTTCCTGGCAACCCATCTATACACACACCTGCGCCTCATCATTAGGCACACCTGAACTTCATCACCTCCCTGATTACTTCCCATGTATCTTGCACTCCGTTGTTATCACCCACCAGGCAATAGTGTTTATGTTTCCATGTTAAATGCATCGCTTGTTTTGGTCCATGGTCTTAGTCATTCAACTCACTAACTGCACTTGCTTCCTGACTCTCTGCGTCTATGTTACAAACATTTAATAAATAAAGTAGCCCAGATGTATCCTGGCAAACAAGCTTTCAAAGTAATTTTTTGAATGTCATAAAAACACTTGTGCTTAGATTTAAGTTATGATACTGACCCGTCTTCATGCAAAGTTGTTTATACCGCTTGGTCATTATTTATTACTGTAAGTTTAACATTTTATATTATATAATATTAATCCAAACTTTTCCAAAACCACTTTTTTATGAAACAAATGTAAAAATTCAAGGGTTGGTTAAACAGAATAAAATGTCCTTCAAAATAAGCAATAAGTTCAACTAAATTAGTTTTATGTATTTAACTATTCCTTTTTATCCATGAATTATGTAAAGTGTGTTGGCCCTCATTTATTCCTTACTGGTGTCATATCTTGTCCTTATCGTGTGGACACTATTATGCCTCTTTGGGGGTTTAATTGAACTTGTTTATAACTTGAACGAGTTTTGTAATAAGATCAAAATGAATAAAAACAAAAGTAAAGCGACCTGTGACCTACCGATGAAGTGAATCAACATGCTTATCATGCTAATGTTGTGCGAATGACTGACGATCTCACAAAACATCCCTTAAATGAAATGCACTAATCTTTTAAGCATTCTAAGTTGTCCACATGACTCTGTGATAATGTGACACTTACAGCTCAGACACACCGGTAGGATTGTCAAACGTTTGCCTGCCAACAGTACTTAGCACCTCTGAACAGTGTCAGCAGTCAATATCTTCTGTGTTCACACAGCAAAGACCTTGAATTCGTCAGCCACCTTGTTAACAACTCCAAACCAGGTGGCAGTAGCATTGTTTGGCAATGCTTATGGTTTAGATTGCGCGAATGTTGCTATTTTGTAGAAAGCCTTGATTATACTAGCCAGATGGCCACAGCTGATAACTAACTACCTAGCAAGATGATGAATAAATGATTTAATTCACTCCCTATAATCCCATACTGTCATTTCATTAGCCGAATGTTGTTTATTTTTACCCCATTTTACACCGTTTTTTTATGGACTCGGGAGAGGCGAAGGTCAAGAGCCGTGCGTCTTCCGAAACCCAACCCAACCAAGCCGCACTGCTTCTTGACACAACGCCCACTTAACCCAGAAGCCAGCCGCTGTGTCAGGGGAAACACTGTGCACCTTGCAACCGTGTCAGCATGCACTGCACCCGGCCCACCACAGGAGTCACTAGTGCGCAAAAAAAAGAACATTCTCATCTAGCGATCCCTCCCTATCTGTTGCAGGTGTGGTTTTAGAACAGGAGAGCCAGAACCCTGAAGCACAGGGACCACAGACTCTCCCCTCAGCCAGAGTCAGCTCACCCTATCCCCAGTCCCTTTCTACCTACACAGTCTTTCTCCAAGCTCCTCCATGGGATCAAAGATGTGACCCGCCAGGTCCGACATAGAGAAAGTCTCTCATTACCAGCCGCTGAGCCACAGCCAGATGCACAAGGAGGGAGAGGAGGACTGCTTCTACGGTCCCTCTTCCCAGTGTGTGGAAGACATCTTTGGGCAGATGTAGATGGAGCAGAGTTCAGTGGAAGGACCAGTAAACCCCCTGCCATATTCTAAGTCTTCAATGACAAGGGTTGCCAACACTCCAGGTTTGAATAGGTCTAGCTCTTGTCAGAAGTAGTTATATTCCGGGACTGTTTCAATTAAGCAAATAATGAACATTTTAATTATGTTGATGGATTTATGAATTCGGCAACATATAGGCAGACCTGAATGTATTAGCCATGTACAATAGGACTGTACAATAGGACTGTTGCATGAATGAACATTGCTGCTGCGCTGTTATGTAGGGAGGTACTATAATATAGGGTTAATCTATTTATTTGTAAAATATGTATTTAACCAGGCAACTCAATTAGGACCCTGGGACCCACGTATTTACTGGCTATAAATTGTGAATAATTTAAGTAGAATAATAGATTGACAATTTATTTTACATAATTATCACAATTTATTGTATTTATTCCAAATAAACACCTACTTTATGTGAACTGCTGTTTTGGTAATTTATTATATCATAATTGACAATGAAATAGGACAACCGTACCAACTGCAGTAATTTGAGTCTAATTTAGGAGAAAGCTTTTAACTCACTCTTCCTTTGTCATTGATAGATTTGATATATATATTTTGTGCAGACTAGACTACAACCAAAAACGGCGGAACGTTGTAGGAGGCGGAACGTTTCAATTGGTGTGATGTTTCCTAGACGCCTGGAAATACAGATGGCCATCACTTCCGGATTTGCAGTACGCACGTGAGACAGTTGGAAACACGTTTGTTTTGCAACTGTTATATTTATCCAGATGAAGTAAACATTAACTGACTGGAAATCAAGTCGTTGGAAGTAACGTTAGATATCTCACAGGTAACTAACTTAATGTGGTTTTATTTCTCCCTGCCTTCATAGTTGCAATTAGCTTTGTATCTCAACCAGAGACCTGGTCTCACAGCATTTCGTATTTATTCTGTATGTAAATCCGACACACTCCATGTATACTGAACAAAAATATAAACTCAACTGATGCAACTATTTTACTGAGTTACAGTTCATGTAAGGAAATAAGTAAATTGAAATAATTTCATTAGATCCTAATGATGGTTTCACGTTACTGGGCAGGGGCGCAGCCATGGGTGGGGCTTGGGATAGCGTAGGCCCACCCACTTGGGAGCCAGGCCCACCCACTGGGGAGCTATGCCCAGCCAATCAGAAGGTGTTTTAACCCACACAAAGGCTTATTACAGACAGAAATACCTCTCAGTTTCGTCTGGGTGGCTGGTCTCAGACAATCCCGCAGGTGAAGAAGCTGCATGTGGAGGTCCAGGGCTGGCGTGGTCTGAGGCTGTTTGAACATACTGTGAAATTCTCTAAAACTATGTTGGAGGCAGCTTATGGTAGAAAAATTAACATTAAATTGTCTGGCAACAGCTCTGGTTGAGTTGCTGCAGTCAGCATGCCAATTGTTATATGACAAAACTGCACATTTAAGAGTGGTGGCCAGTGTTTTGTTCAGCATATGATGTGTTACATTTCATATATATTAATTTGTGAATGTCCATTTCGTATGATATATTACAATTCATATTATAGCTTACAAATTTGCTAAACTTACAAACTTCTAGGCTAGGGGTTAATGTTAGGAGTTAGGTTAACATGCAAAGTAGCTAGAAAGTATTAAGTAGTTGAAAAATTGCTCAAACGCTAAAGTTGTCCATGATGAGATTGGTATCTATGGGTAAGCCTTAAGTAGACTGGAACTGCCCATTTTTTTCAGTGGTAAACTACCTGAGTAAAACACAATTTATTCACCAGCTTTGCCTCAACTCCTTGATAGTTAGTTAATAAGGGACCTAAAGTCTCCTCCTGCCAATTCTCTTCCTACGCCTCACGGTCCGAGTGGCTCTACACTTCATGCGGACTGGGCGAGTAGTTGATTGTCTACGTCTGGGCATGATTATTTTTATACCCACTGAGGAGCTGTACCTGCGCTTTTATAGGCTTTGCCTTGGTAACGAAATGATGTCATAATGGCATTGACATGATGCAATAGTAACCATGCCATTCCAAACACAACAACTGGGGAAATAGACAAAAGGTCCTATTTTAATTAAACAAAGTACAGCTTATAAAGGCTTATTATACAGTATACATAAAGGCTTCACAAGCACTACATAAATACTTAACAAATAATCTATAAGCATGCCATACTCTATAAATGCTGTATAAACATATTACATTATGTTACTTTTAGCATTTCACCCTTTAGTAGGAATGGTTATTTCACACTTTACATGCCATTTATAGAGTATGACATGCTTATAGATGATTTGTGAAGCATTTATATAGTGCTTAAGAAGCCTTTTGTATGCTATATAAAGTCTTTATAAGTTGTACTTTGCTTAAAGTGGGACCCGAAAATACAACTCAATATTTGGAAAATGTTCGTAATGTTTGGTATACTCAGTGTAAAGTAGACAATGCCATGTGGGAGGACGGCACACTTCTTTTGAGCCTAAAAGGAAGAAAAGCATCCCAACCTTGTAGGAGGAGATCCTCCCTCAGCTTAAAATCCTTAGTGTATTATAATACAGAGGTAGACATTCGTCTTGTCCTATATCTATGTGCCAATATCTTATGACATACAGTACAACTGGATATAATGACAGATGTGTCTATTTAATTTCCATGGAGCCTTAGTTCAATATCCTGTACGATGGAGGCAGTCTCTTTTACTCAGCTATGTGCCAATATCGTATGACACATACCACGCCAGAATAAACAACAGGTGTGTGCTGGTCCTATTCTGTCTATAGGTCTAAATGTAACTCCCATTCTTCCAAAGCCTTTATGACCGAGACATGAGGATTTGAGATGATGATTCACCTCCTAGTCGGTGATCTTTTGGTCAGACAGCCTCCTGCTAGATTTTAATAATACGATAATTACAACATGACCTAAAAGCACCTCTTCTCACAGATCTCCCTCCCTCCTTCATTCACCTATTCCCTCTATCCTCATCTCTTCTCCTCTCTTCTCACATCTCCCTCCCTACTCCCTTTACTTATACTCCCTCTATCCTGCTCTCTTTTCCTCTTCTCTACTCACCCCTCTATCCTTGCAGGGGTAAATGTAGCCCCGTTAGAAGAAGCATATGCAGAATGCAGGAGAATCTCTAATTGCTGCAGATGTAAGATGTCTCTGAACCCAGGCATGGGATCTCAGTAGCGAGCCCTAGTCGCTGTGCTCATTGGTGACGTTGCTCTCGGTGCTACGATGTGGTACACTCTGCCCAGCAGTGGGTGTCGACCCGTTTCCTGGGCTGCACACATGAAAGCTTTGCTATTCCTATTTTAGTGTTAAAATATATATATATATATTTTTCTCGGGTTCTGTTTTGACGTTGTTTTGTTGTTCCCTATCAAACTTAATACAACAATAAGCTGTTGTCATTGTACCACAGATGTGTTCCTGCATGGAACATACAGTACAGTGATCTATAAAGAACTTGTACTGTAAGAAATATTAATACATGCTCAATGTTTAGGCCTAACCTTTCTATGGTGGTGAACTGCCACTGTTTTGTTAAACCATACTGAACTCTTTACTATAGTGGCGTGTCATTCTACTATGCCTGTGACATGGGAATCATGCATACTTCCAGTATAGCCTTTGTATGGAAGTGGACTTCCACAGTTCTGTTAGTGGAACCATGTAGTATGTCAAGTCCTATTAAATCCAGTAGGCTACAGATAATCAGTAGGCTATGTATCCTGTCTACCTGACTGCTCGTGTTCATTGTCTGTCACTTCAGGAGCTGAGAGACTTTAGGGTGGTCTGTTCTCTCAGTATGTTACAGATCTACTGACAGTGTAAGGTACTCTAACCTGACAGAGCCACATCTCCCCCTGTTGAGGGAAAAGCATAATACTACAGTTTCCACACCATGAAAAGCATAACCACTGTTACTGTTAACTTTAAAACACCTCATAACTAGGGCCAGGAGATTTTCCTGATCATGTGACAGGGATGTGAACAGGAAAAACTCCAGGCCCTACACCATCAAACTAAAACATGACCCTTTTCACATCGTCAGAGTATTGGATAAATAATGGTACTCCAATGACTGTTGCTCAACAAATACACACAATAAACTTTCTATGATGTCAAAAGTACTGTACCCATTACCAGGGGTTCTTAAACTTTTTTAGCTTGTGACCCAGAAGAGAAATTGACCGTTCTCCCAGGACCCAAGTCGTCATCCAACGACTCAAATTAAGAAGAAATTGTGGGTGATTTATAGATGTAATCTCATAACTCACGGCCCACCTCTCACATGCCCAGGTCCCAGTTTGGGTCCCAACCCATAGTTTTAAGAAACCCTACACGAGACAATGTTTTGCCAACATGTTGTGCCATGTTGAGCGCTTCTGATAATTTACGCTCTGTTTAATTTTCTGCTGTCTAATGGAAGAATTCCCTGGGCTGGTGTAGTTCACAGAAATTGCATGTTAGTCCCATGAATAATGATACATGTTTAGTTTGACTAAAAGCTTATGATAGCTCCTGGTTTCTGTGCTCACAAGCACCAAAGGAAAGGAAAAATGTAATGCATTTAATTGGCAATCACCAAGAGATCTGACCCTCATGGATATTTTGCGCTAATATTCCTCTTAGGATGTTTTTCAACTGCGTCCAACGAATCTATGCAGTCGGATATACACTTGTCATGTCTGCCGGTGACCGGCTCGTACGTAAATATCTTCTATTTAGGCTGCAAGGGCGGCAAATTCCTTCTTATGGAACTTTAATGGCGAGCCGTTTATAAAAAGGAAAAATATGCGTACTGTTAAAAAAATATATGTTCCACCACCATACTAGTTGCTAATGCTACTTCCTGATTTGGAAAGTGTAGTGTGTTTTGTCGACCTTTGGAAAGTTTACCAACAAATTTGTTTCCATCAGGCCTTTCGTGACTTTTTTTATCCTACATGTACTTTACGTGGATAAAAGGTTGGATGGAAGCCTGGTTAGTTGCATATCCCATCCCTGCATTGAGGTATGTTTTCCAGCCCATCTCTCACCGGCTCTGCAGTGTCTAAATCTAACCATGATGGCGTTCCCGACTCCAGTGCAACTCAGTGTAAACAAGCGTGATAGTAGTCGGAATCTGCTGGATAGCTGCATAATTCCAGTTGAATGTAGTTGTAAAAAACGATGTTAAAGGAACAATAGCGCAGGTTGGGCTAGAGTTGACAACAGCAGACTATAGAGTTTTTGAAATGAACCTCAGACTCCTTTGCGTCAATACTTAAAAATGTTACATTAAATCCTTCCCGTGTACCTATGTTTGTCCTCTGTTGCGTGCCTTTCTTAGTATTTCACAGTCAGTGGTTGTATTTGATTAAGGTTTTATTCAAATGTGTGGATTTCAGCAAAGGCCCGCAACAACAGAGGATGCACGTGGGTTCATTTAAAAAACTGTAGTCTGCTCTCAACTACGTGGAGGAGTTGAGGTACTTGGCAACAATTGGCTACAATTTGTATGCCAGATGATGTCATATCTTAATAATACGTTTCCATTACTGGGCGTTACAGGTTAGCTTAAACAAAACGTTGCCATAGTCACATTTTTCTTGATGATACTTTTTTCCCCCGAATCGAGAACTAAAAAATTATCTTAAGTCTTTGTCCAGTTGCAGGTCGTTCTCCAAAAACCAGAGACTTTTCAGAAATATATTAAATCCACGTTTTGCACTGAGTGAGGTGTTCCCTCGCCATTTTAGCTGCCAGACATCTTGCATTTCCCAACATCTTTGCAGAAACTAGTCTTTTCTATGCGCCACAGCCACTTGTAGAAGTAGATGGCAGCGCATCACACATTGCGACCAAAACAAAGATGTACACACATGCAAGAGGCATTTCTCACTCAATACAAAACATGGATGTAATATCTTTCTGAATATTCTCTGGTTTTCAGAGAACCACCTGTAACCGGACACAGACATTTCTAAGATACTCTTTTCACCGAATCAGGACGAGAAAAGTATCGCCAAGAACAGTTAAGTTGAAAAATCTATGGCAACAGTTTGTCTGAGCTAACCTGTAACATCCTGACGACGCGAGCGGTGCAAAATAAATGTACACGTGCGTCTGCGTGGCCAGGCGCTAAAATATAACTTGGTTCTATTTGTGATGCCCAACGCGCTGCAATCCCTCCTCTCCCATCTCCTCATTGGTTTTTAGGAGTATATACCCACGTGGGTGTTTGAAAGATGAACTGAGGTCCACACTCAGTTCGTCTTTGTGGTAATGCACTGTAAAGTTGGTTGCCAACTGCCAAAGAAGCCTGAAGGAAGGAGGAGAGATGAAATTAATTCGGTTTTATCTGTGGGTTAATTGTCGGAGTAGAGGACCTTGTGCATTTCAGGTAAAGTGACAACCCAATGTTTATATCCCAGGACAAATTAGCTAGCAACAGCAAGCTAGCTATCTAAATTGCTGTAAATGTTTAATGCTTTTTGACCTGTCCCCAAATTCATATAATTGGTTCAGAGTTTATTTTGATATTTCAACCTGCGTGTCATGATTACGTCTGGTGTGGGTGAACAAAATCAACTTGTGCATGCAGACGCACGCGTGGTTTGTTCAGCATGTAATGCCCAGTAATGGAAACGTATTAAGTTATATCACATTATCTGGCATACAAACTGTAGCTTATGTTGAAATGAGCTAAAAACTAAATCTATTTGCATGGTAGCTAGCTAGACATGCAGTTAGTGTATTAACAGTCAGGAAGTACAAAAAGAGACTCCTCAACACTTTGTGAGTAAATGTCGCAATACAAACACGAAGACGACTGACGTAATGCTCGTCAAATGAGGCAAACAATTTATGATAATGTGGTTACATGTAGTTGATTTGTCGGTAGTGGTGCTCCCAAAACACCCACTAGCTATTTTGGGCCGGGACGATACCAGTATCTTAATCTTATTTTCATGGCAAAAATGAAAACACGAAGCTGGTAACTCTTTGGTCCTTTAAAAACTTGCTGTATGTAAAATCCTCCCGGTCCTACTATCTATGTTGTGAGCTGTGGAAAATGCTTGTACAATGTGTAGCAACATTATGTAGCGTATACCAAGTTGCTGCAGTTATTTTTTTATGTTGTCAGACAAAACCATCACCTCTTACTGATACTTATTTCAGATTTCCATGAGTTGAGTGACCCTGTTGTTACTAGCAAATGCACTATAACCATTATGGGCAAGTTTCTTGACATACTGTATTCACTCACATACAGGGAGGTAGTTGGAACTATCTAAATGATTGTTACAAGAAGCACATAATTAAGTGGGATGTGCATAAGGCAAAGCTACATTTGATCCTGCAAGCTTCAGTTTCTGACGTGTGTGTGATTGTCAGATAGGAGAAGATGGAGGGGAAGGAGCCAAAGAAGGAACAGAAGCGGCACCAGCAGAAGCACAGCGGGCCCAAGGCGGAGAGGAAGAAGAGCAGGAAGCAGCTGGGAACTCCAGCCGGAGATGACGAGCGCAAGAGGAACCCCAAAGCGTTTGCGGTCCAGTCAGCAGTGCGCATGGCCAAAACCTTCCACAGGTCAGCAGCATTCGTATTACCATGCCCCACTATACTACACGAAAAATCAGCCCACCATCAACTTTCATGTTTGCTTTTTTATCATTTATTTTGTTTTATTTCACAAGGTTCACATAGTATATTGTTGTCTTTTAAGTTACTGTGACACTAATCTGTGGTTTTACAAGTTCATAGAAATAGCCATAGGAGTGAATGCTGTTAACATGTATCTTGAGTGGTTCAGACAGATGGTCAGACGTTGAGATTTAGAAAGCGGTGTAGAGGCAGCAGCACAGCAAGTGCAGACAGACACAGTTCAACATTGTAGGAAACTATAAACACAGTTTTTTCCCCCTCTCTTAGAGCCCAGGACCTAAAGGTCAAGAAACATCACATACCCCTGGTGGACCGCACCCCTTTAGAGCCTCCCCCGATAGTGGTGGTGGTGGTAGGACCCCCCAAGGTGGGAAAGAGCACCCTCATCCGCTGCCTGATCAAAAACTTCACCCGGCAGAAACTAGCGGACATCTGCGGGCCTGTGACTATCGTCTCTGGTGAGCTGAGCTTGGATGTTTCTTACTGTATTGTGATCAGTTGGGTCGTATTTATTAGTGCACACCATAGCAAAGCAATTTGCAACCGAAAAATGAAAACAAGCACTTCTTCTTGAAAAAGTTATGATAATCCCTCCCCGTTTTGTCACATTTGCTTCTGTTTAGTTCCTAGTGAATACAACCTTGCGTGACCACAGAGCTGTCATTTAATGTGTTTACCTTGCGTGACCACAGAGCTGTCATTTGTTGTGTTTAGCTTGTGTGCTAACGCCGCCGCACCACCATCTTCATTTTCCTTTCAGGAAAGAAGAGGCGTCTTACCTTCATCGAGTGTAGCAATGACATCAATACAATGATTGACTTGGCAAAGGTTGCTGACCTGGTAAGTTAAGTTGTGTATGGTGGTTAAAGGCAAAATGTCTGAATTTTAAAGGTATTGATGACAAGGTAGAATTGTACTTATGATATTGGAATACGTACAGTGTCTGTTTTGATGCCTTATTGTTGGCATTTTTGTATATTTTATCATGCTACAAAAATGCAGTGTTGGCATAAACACTATGTGAGTCCCAAATGACATCCTATTCACTATATAGTGCACTACTTTTGACCAGGGCCCGTAGTGCACTACTTTTGACCAGGACCCATAGGGCTCTGGTCAAAAGTAGTGCACTATATAGCAAGTAGGGTGCCATTTGAGATGCACATGTCTGTGACAATTGAATTGAACCCAGATTTCCCTACCAAACAATAAAAATAGACTTGACGGTATGCTATCAGTGAGCTAAAGACTGACATCCATGTGGTCCACCAGGTGCTGATGCTCATTGACGCCAGCTTCGGGTTTGAAATGGAGACCTTTGAGTTCCTCAACATCTGCCAGGTGCACGGCTTCCCGCGCATCATGGGCGTGCTCACCCACCTGGACTCGTTCCGCAACAACAAGGCCCTTCGCAAGACCAAGAAGCGGCTCAAGCATCGCTTCTGGACTGAGGTCTACCAGGTCAGCACCGAAATTAGAATGAGAAGCTTTTTATCTTTGGCTTCACACTTCACACCATAAATTGTATTAGCAATTGTGTGTGTGTAAGGTTGAGTGAGTCAGTGCAAATAGTCTCTTAAAATGCTGGTGAGTACTGGTAGACGGGTCGGTGCAGGTAGACAGCTTAGGGTTGGTTAGTTGCTCAACAGTCTTATCGACTGGAGGTAGAAGCTGTCTCGGAACCTGTTCGTCCGAGACCTGATGCTCGGGTACCGCCTGCCGGAAGATAGCGGAGAAAGCAGTCCGTGGCTGGAATCCTTGGCGATCTTCTGGACTTCCTCAGAGAACGCCTGGTGTAGATGTCCTGCTGCCTGCATGACTGGGCAGTCTTCACCACCCTCTGTAGAGCCTTGCGGTTCAGGTCGGGTAGTTGCCGTACCAGGCGGTGATGCAGCCAGACAGAATGCTCTCAATGGTGCACCTGTAAAGGTCCCTGAGGGGCCAAGCCAAACCTCTTCAGCTGTCCTGTAGTCTACAATCACCTACTTGGTTTTGCTGAGGTTGAGGGAGAGGTTATTGTCCTGGTACTACTCTGCCAGGGCTCTAACCACCTTTCTGTAGGCTTTCTCGTCATTGTCGGTGATCAGCCCTATCCCCGTTGTGTTGTCAGCAAACTTGATGATGGAGTTGGTTTGACAGGTTTTTTTGTGACGTATTTTTATTGGTTTTCACAAATATATTCAAAAAGTACAAAGCATGGATAATATCAAAAGCAACAACAACTGAACACCATACTGTAACTAACTATATACAATCTATAGCTAGCGCATTTCATATTTAATTTCTTGGCAAGCACTGAGATATTTCTGATGTGCTAGATAAACCTTGGAGGTAAATTAGGAGAGTTGGCCAGTCTGTGCCAACCCTGCACATCCCTTTCATACATCCTGCAACTCATATTTTTTCTCTTGTGCTATCGAAGTGACAAGTTGACTTATGATTTTCTTAGGTTTGTCTTGATAAGACGTAAAAAAATAAAAAAGTACACTGTCAGCTTGCATGTTGTAAATGTGTTATAGTTATGAAGGCTGACAATCTTATAAGCATGGCATGCGGTCTTTCTCTTAACCTAATCCAACACAAGTCCCTTTCCTGAACAGTGTTCCACGTTCCCTCTTTGTTCCCACAGGGTGCCAAACTCTTCTACCTGTCCGGTATGGTGTACGGAGAGTACCAGACCCAGGAGGTCAAGAACCTGGGCCGCTTCATCTCCGTCATGAAGTTCCGCCCGCTGGTGTGGCAGCAATCTCATCCCTACGTTGTGGCCGACCGGTGAGTGTTCAGACCTTTTTTAGAGCAATGTGTTTGTAATGGAAAGTAGCTAGAACTGATTCCGAGTAGGGAAAGTGACATGATCCATGCTGTTGAATGGTGCCATATATGGTTATTGTGTGTAACAGAGCTGTTTTCTAATAGAAAGAATGTTTATGGTTTGTGCGTGTGTGTTGTGCACACTTGTGTGCCTGTGAGCGATGGATCCTACTACCTTGCTTCCATTTTCATTACGTTTTCAAATGTTCTTGTTGAACTGTACCCCTTCACTGTTCCTTGATCACATTCACCATCTACACAGCATGGAGGATTTGACGGACCCCGAGATGGTGAGGGTGGACCCCAAGTGTGATCGTACTGTATCTCTCTATGGCTACCTGAGGGGGACATACTTGAAGAGTAAAGGCCAGGTCCATATCCCTGGTAAGTATGCTCATTGGGTTAAGAGCAAATAAGAATCTGAGCCCTTTTTAGGAACACTGACTTGTGGAGAAGAGATGAATTTAATACTGCATCAATACTCTCAAAGCTAGTACATATTGACATGCGCTATTCACATTCACCAATATATTTTGCAAATAAACATAGCATGTGGTTACTGCGATGGTGTTTTGGGGAAATGTTTCACTCCTACAGAGTGGGGTTTTGGGGTATTGAAAACATTGCAGACAACTGTATTGTCTTAACATTGGGCAATTTGGTTTGAAACCTAACACATGATGGCACTCTCTGCAGGTGTGGGGGACTTTGCGGTGGCAGACATCAGCTTCCTGCCAGACCCCTGCGCTCTGCCTGAAGCGCAGAAGAAGAGGGCGCTGAACGAGAAGGAGCGGCTGCTCTACGCTCCCATGGCAGGGGTCGGGGGTGTCGTGTACGATAAGGACGCAGTGTACATCGACCTGCCCGGCGGCCACGTCAATCAAGAACAGGTCAGTTCCAACCCCTGGGCCATGTTCAGTAAGACACAGAAAAGGAAAATGCTTTGAAACATTTAACAAAAAATTAAAAACGATGTATTTTTATTGGTCAAAGTCAGGTAGTTGATGGATGTGATATGAAAGTGCTCGTGAATATAATTGACTACTGTTATATACAATGGCTTGAGACTGTTGTAATGAGTGTACTAAACCGAAAGTGTCATGGGCCATTGAAAATTCCCTCGCCCCTGAACCTAGATAATGTCCAGAGGATTTCAGTAATATGTATGAATGTGTGTGTGTGTGTGTGTGTGCACACGTTCCTATAATCAGTTACTTCTGTCCCGTGTCCACTAGGAGGAGGTCCGTCCCACCACAGAGTTGGTCCAATCCCTCATCAGTACACACACCACCCTGGATGCCAAGATGGCCGCCAGCAAAGTGTCACTGTTCACAGGGGCGGCTGCCCTGACCCCCGGGGAAGTGGAGGAGGAGGAGAATGGGTGAGTGATGCTCAGACAGCAACGTCTTGGAAATCTCAAATGACACCCTATCCCATATATTATGCGCTACTTTTGAAAGCCACTATGGAATCATTTGAGAGACAGCCCTAAACTCATTGTTAAAATTGGTTAAAGACTAATTGTCAAGAGTTGCAGCCCGAAAAATCATTGTTAAAATCTGTTTTATAAACTTATTGTTAAAAGAGAACCTCATCGTCATGTCAATCTCATGGACTGTCAGTCCTTGCAATTTGAGAGTCGCTACATTTTTCCAGTCCTATCGCTCAGCTTTATAGCAAACGAAGTGGCTGCCGTTTTGTTCTTTTATTAAATATAAAGTGGACCCTTAAATAAAGGCATATAGAAAATGATATACATATTTGCCTCTGACTTATGTTGGTCTCCATCTTGTCTTACAGGCTGACGTCAGGACCCCAGGAGAGCCGAGTCTGGGACCCTGAGACACAGAGAGAGAGGAGGAAGGCTGTCTTCACTGAAGAGGAAGATGATGATGACGATGATGACAGTGAGGGTAGCAGTGAAGAAGAGGGGGATGAGGAAGAAGAGTCTGAAGAAGAGGATGAGGAAGATGAGGGGGGAAACAAAAGGGAAAAAGAAGAAACGGTTTTGAAGAACGAGGCAAAGGTCAAAACTGAACCAAAAGAGAAGCAAGGAATAAAGACCATCCCTCCAGTGAAGAGACAGAAGATGGAGGAAAGGAAAGTGGAGAAAGAGCCAGTGGTGGAGGTACCTGCCTTTGCAGACAGTGAGGATGAGCTGGAAATGAGTGAGGAGGAGGAGGAAGGGGGGAAGGGAGAGCAGGAGAGTGAAGGAGAGGAAAGCGATTCGGAGGGGGAAGTAGACGGTGCAGTGGAAAAGGGTAATCTCAAACCGATAGACTCGGGTCATTGCTCGGAGGAGGAGGATGCGAGTGATACAATAGAAGATGACTGCGAAACCAATGTCTCGGGCAAAGAAAGCAAGAAGTCGAATGCCATCTCCAAAATGGAAGAGGAAGATGAGGAGATGGAGGGAGGAGAGCTGTGCTATGAAAGTGCAGGTAATATTCTATCTATTCAGTGTAGTTTCATTGTGGCCCCTCCCCCTTGTCTATACTACCACTTCAGGGTCCACAGATTTTTGTTCAATAATGCTGCTCTGAATTGAGTACCAAGTTGAATACTTGAATCAGGTGTGTTAGTGGCGGGCTGGAACAAAAACCTGCACACACTGGTGTAAGAAATATTGTGATGGATGCACCTTACCCCAACAGTTGTCTGTTGAATTCAAAACCAACCTAGCCCTTACTATCTAGGCACTCCTGTAGATCTGATGGGACTGGATAGGTTTCTTGCCTTGTGATAGGATAATCTAAATCCCTATCTAATCGTCTTACATTTACAGGAGTGCCAAGGAGCTAAGGGTCGATTTAGCATTCAGAATGCATGCTTCTTCTGTCTGCCATATTGCATTCACCTTGTGAACACTGATGGGGAGGGGAAGTGGCTAAATGGAACAAGAACTGAAGTTGGAATCAATAATTAATTTGACCTTTGACCCTAACCCACCTCATGTTTCTCAGGGTCACTGCGGTGGAAGGAGGGCCTGCAACAGAAAGCGTCGGAGGCCTTTCTACGGCAACAGCGCGCCGCCCCCAACCTGCGTAAACTGGTGTATGGCACAGGTAACGTCTCCTCCTGGGTTTCAGTAACAATATAAAAACATTTTGCTATGAATTTTACTGACGTTTTCCCTTTTATCCTAATGTCATGGCGGATCTTGTTTGTTGAGCACTAGTGTATTCATTAATGCACACTATAGCGATTAAAAATGGCAGTTTCTTATTGGACTATTTCGCCCCATTTGCTTCCGTTTGTGCCTAGCCTTGATTTCTGACTGACTACGCTTGTTTCCTTCAGTGGGAGAGGATGATGGTGATGGGGAGGAGGATGAGGAGGAGCTGGGAGGGCTGTTTCGAGTCAGCCGCCCCGAGAAGGGCAAGAAGCATCGCGCGGACGGAGTGGACTGCGCCCGTTTTGATCCCGATGACGCTCGCAATTGGGACCTGGAAGAGGTAAAAGGAATCTACAAAACCATATTGTAGCACCCCTTTCCTTTGTCCCATCTCTTTTACTACAGGGTTTATCTTCCTCTGGGACCCCAAGGGTTGCACATTTTTGTTTTAACCCAGCACTAGCACACCTTATTTGGTACTGGACATTTAAAGTGTGGAAAGACCAAAAGTTTGAAGAAAGGCATTAGTAAGATGTTAGGAGCTATGGATGGAGGCATCCATACATTCATATTCTGACCTGGGTTGGGGTCAATACAGTTTAGTTTCCATCAATTCAAAAGATGAATTAAACTTGAGAATATTTTTTTGTAATTGACATAAATATTGTGTCTCAGATGCTGGACTCGATACGGGACTGTTTTGTGACAGGGAAATGGGAAGACGATCAAGATGCTGCTACATTGCTGAAAGAGGATGGTAAGGAGTTGCTGCTCATTGCTCAATACTGTTGGGATTGTTTTCATGACTTTCTTGGTCTTGTCCTTTTAAAAAGTGCTTTATAACTGCAATCTGTCCCATTTTAAATTAAATCTGTTAAGGTCGACTCCGGTGTGCACATCGAATATAGTAAGCAGAGAGCAATTGAAATTCATCTTCCCCAATTGTAATTACTTTCATGTGCTCCGGATATGGGCTCCTATTCCCAACAGAGTAGCCCCAATCCAACAGGGCTATGCACTGTATATCAGAAGTCCACTGTTCATTATCACCCCCTTGCTAACTCGCTCTTTTCTCTTTTAGAGGAGCTGTATGGGGACTTTGAGGACTTGGAGACGGGGGAAGTGCACAAGGGGAAAGCTGCCAAGCAGAAGGACCAAGCCAAGGAAGAAAGTGAGGAGGAAGAGGAGGAGGAGAAGCTGATGAAGGTGGACGACGAGACCCAGAAGAACAAGCGCCTGGAGAAGAAACGGCGGCTGAAGGAGCGTTTCGACACCGAGTACGACGACGGAGACGCCACCTACTTTGACGACCTCAAGGAGGAGATGCAAAAACAGGCAGAGGTGAGGGGTTATGGGGTCATAGGTAAACGTTTGATATGACAGAAAGCTCTGGCCCTGTTCGAATACTTCAGAAATGTCTCCTTTTTCTTTTCTTGATGTAGTCACAGATTGTTTTACAAATGATATATATGTTTTGTGTGGGTATTTTGACACTTCATTTAGACAGTTATGAAATGAGTGGGGATTACAGACAGGTGGGAGAAACCGTGGGAAGAGAGGGTGCAGGCAAAGTTCCCTAAAAATGTAGTCAATGTTCAAATTTCAGGTCTGCTGAGCACAAACTTGAACTTTGTGAAAATGTTGTGCAACTTCCGGCATGCGTTTACTGTGCACACTGAGGCTGTACCTGATTTTAAGTTAGTTTTAACAGTGGCCAAGTAGGCTACTGTGGCTATTTGATCATAATGTTGGCCTACAATCGCAGCGCTAGCTGTACCACCAGAGACTCTGGGTTCGCGCCCAGGCTCTGTCGCAGCCGGCCGCGACCGGGAGGTCCGTGGGGCGACGCACAATTGGCTTAGCGTCGTCCGGGTTAGGGAGGGTTTGGCCGGTAGGGATATCCTTGTCTCATCGCGCACCAGCGACTCCTGTGGCAGGCCGGGCGCAGTGCGCGCTAACCAAGGCAGCTAGGTGCACAGTGTTTCCTCCAACACATTTGTGCGGCTGGCTTCCGGGTTGGAGGCGCGCTGTGTTAAGAAGCAGTGCGGCTTGGTTGGGTTGTGTTTCGCACCTTCATCTCACCCGAGCCCGTACGGGAGTTGTAGCGATGAGACAAGATAGTAATCACTAACAATTGGATACCACGAAAATTGGGGAGAAAGGGGGGTAAAATAAAAAAAAATATATAATAATAATGTTGGCCTACCATAAAAAAACAATGAAGAAAAACACATCCCAGAACATATTAACATGGAACTAGAACAGCTATCATTCAGCCTACAGTAGCAGCCAATGTGTGGTGTTCAATGCCTACATTCCATTAGACTTTAAAAAATATAAACATGCAGGGCTTGACATAACCTGTTTAGTCAAGGAGGTGACTGAAAATGTTGTTTGACAGAAGAAACCACTTTACAAAATCAAATTCGTTATTATTCCCATACCCTTATTACAGAAAATCAGACAAATTGTGCTACAATCTGCCTATTGGCTACTTATTCAAGACCGTCTCAAAATACAACACTTACCCTTTTAGACACAAAAAAGCTCAGTACCTGACTTGCTTTCCAAAGATGGCTAGAAATACAAACATTTTGTGCTCTTGTTGGACGCAATCACTCCCTCATTGTTGACTAGAAATTAGCTATAACTGGGCTAATAACTCACTAACTATCAAAGAATAGGAACAAATGTGCACTCATGGCTACATGCAGCTCTCACTTTGATCTCAAAACAAGCGTATTTACTCGAACGCTCATACTGTAAACACAGTCCAGTTCAAAGTGAATAGCATATCCATATGGCAATGGCTATTTGCATATAGGCCTACTGCAGCTGTGATTAGTTATGGCGCACCGTTCTGTGTAGAATACTGCAGAGACATGCCTGTCAATGCATTAGAATCCTACTCCAATGCGCTCTGCCTGCAAGAAAATCTCTTGCACAGTTAATTTTGCATACGAAATCTTGCGTAGTTTGTTTTGTTTCGGTATATTACATTGAAAGTGGCTAATATTGCGTTGATACGATCACAATTGCCACAGTAGAGTGAAACGTTGATAGTGTTAACCTCTACCGAGCACCTACCCCGGGTCCGGGAGCACCCCCCACCCCCCCCCCCCCCCACACTGATTAGCATCGCTAGCATAGCGTCACAATTAAATAGTAGCATCTAAATATCATTAAATCACAAGTCCAAGACACCTAATGAAAGATACAGATCCTGTGAATAAAGCCACCATTTCAGATTTTTATAATGTTTACAGGGAAGACACAATATGTAAATCTATTAGCTAAACACGTTAGCAAAAGACACAATTTTTTTACTCCAACAGTTTTTTCCTGCGTCAGTAGCTATCACTAATTCGACTAAATAAAAATATATATAGCCACTAACCAAGAAACAACTTCATAAGATGACAGTCTGATAACATATTTATGGTATAGCATAGTTTTTTTTTGAAAAATTTGCATTTTTCAGGTATAAATCACAGTTCTACATTGCAGCTGCAATCTGAAATAGTGCCGACGCAGCCAGAACAATTACAGAGACCAACGTCATATAACTAATTACTTATCTTAAAACATTTCAGAAAAAATACACAGCGTACAGATATTGAAAGCCCAACATCTGGTGAATCCAAACAATATTTCAGATTTATTAAATGTTTTATAGCGAAAACAAAATGTAGCGCTAAATTAGCATAGCCACGCCAGCCAGAACCAGCTGGGCGCCCACGACCAGTTCACATGCACGACAGATATATGAAATAACATCGTAAATTGGGTCTTACTATTGCTGATCTTTCATCAGAATGTTGATCAAGGTGTCCTTAGTCCTGATGAGTCGTTCAATCCATTCATAATGGCAACTTTCCCTCTTCATTTAGCATATGTACTGGTCGACTGGCCAAAGTAAAAAAAAAAGTCACAGAACGGAACACGGCAAAACTCCCGAAAAAATTCTAATAATCTGATTAAACTATATTGAAAAAACATACATTAGGATGATATGGTCACATGTATCAAACAAACTTCGAGACGGAGATAGTTTTCATCCGTAACGGCAGCAAAACAGTAGACAATCGCACCTCCAAATCGCGCGATTCAGAGAACCGGAAGTTGTCGGTCACGCCAAAGAAATAGGTCTTATTTCACGTCAGTATAAGATCAACAAAAAATTTCTCCTCTGACGTCCTCTTGACACCCAGAGGAAGACGAATGAAGTGTGTTTCGGGTCATAGGTGGCGTGACCATATATAGGCAGAGCGTTGAAGCGAGCATACACATCTTGCATTCTTCTTCTTGGTCAGGGAAAGTGCTGTCAAATGACTTCTGTTTCACTCAGAGACAAAATTGAAACGGTTTTAGAAACTAGATTGTTTTCTATCCAATGGTATTAATTATATGCATATAGTAAGAGCAATAATTGAATAAGAGGCAGTTTAATCTGTAGAGGAAATTATGCTAATGCGAAAACAGTATTCTCTGTATTCTCAAGAAGTTAACTAAAGGGGAAAACTGTAGAAAGTTGAGTGACGTTCAATCTCAGGCTACTGTGCGCTCGCTCATATTTCTTCTGCACGGCTGCGCACCTGCGCGCTCACACAGCTTAGAGGGAACATTGGTTGCAAGGTATTGTCTCCAGTGGGGAGCGACGTATATGTGACATGGCGGGAGTGTTACCACTCAACCACGGCTCTGCGGTGTGAACACAGATCTGAATTGGTTGGATTGGTGAGCGATAGGGTGGTAAACTTACTTGCACCTAGCCAACCACCAGATCTGTGCTTACATCTAAGAAACAAGGAAGGATGCATTTGGAAATTATTCAAACGGGGTCAAGGTAACATCTTATTATGCCCGAAAGGAAACCAAAGTTATCAGTGGCATTCCGATCAGACATTGGGTTGTGTTCATGAGGGAAAATCAGTCTTGAAACGCAACACAAAATTGTGCATTTTAAATCCACTTACAGGACTGTCAACCTTGGCACTGACACGAAGTATATTCTGAATGTGGCCCGTTTGGGATTCAAACCAACAACCCTGGTGTTGACAACACCATGTTCTAACCCACTGAGCCTTTCAATTCACCACAATCTCTAAACCTTTCTCTTCCTAGCTGAACCGGGCTGAGTTTGAGGACGTGGATGACGAGACACGGGTCCAGTACGAGGGCTTCCGGCCTGGCATGTATGTCCGTCTGGAGATCCCCTACCTGCCCTGCGAGTTTGTCACGAACTTTGACCCCCACTATCCCATCATCCTCGGGGCTCTAGGTGCCAGCGAGGGGAACGTAGGCTACCTGCAGGTAAGCAAGGGTTAACGAGTCAGGCTCCGATCCATTTAAATGGAAGTAGAGTGAATTGGACTTCCAGTTCAAGAACTGAAAACTCCTTGGCTGTGTCTGAAATATCACCCTATTAAATACAGGGACGTCCTATTGAGACCAATGTCTCTTTTGCAAGGGAGCCCTGATTCACAAAAATGCAGCAAAATAAGGAATTACTGACAATTAGAAAAATCAAAGGCAGGAGCATGAAACATACAAAAATAACATTTTGGAAACGCATGCATTCCTCTGTAAAAAGGTAATTTACCAATACCCTGAAATGTCTGCAAGGCAACGGTGCGTCCAATTGTAGGGTATTCTGAAATGTGTACCATGTATGTGGCACGTAAAACTAAAAGCTGTTTTACCTAAATCAGTAATGAGAACCGTAATTTCAAGAATTAGCCATTCCTGGGAGCGAGTAAGGTATTTGTACTTCTGTTGGTCAGGAGCGATGTAGTATGGTAGTTTCTGCATGAGCGCTTTATAAATGAACAGAAGGCAACGCTCTCTGCGTTGCCAGTCCACTTTCTGATTCAGATCACAGTGACGGAAAGTCAACTGAACTATTTATTCTATCAAGCGAAAGGCACAATCTATTTCTGTGGAAGTCCATTTTAATTCTGTTTCTTCGTTAGCTCATCTACATGTTTTAAATGACTACTTGTCATCGATCCAAATGCCATGGTATTTATGAGTGGACTTGCTCCATTCACCGTGCAGATATGTCTGTGCTCTAGAGAACAGAATATACTTTATTTTATCTGCATTCAGTACCAGTTTGTGGTCAACTTGTGCTTTTTGTATGACATTTTGAAGCAGTCTGCAGATCAGCTATAGCCTGATTCGAAGAGGAGGCAGAGTAAAGCACACTGTCATCAGCATAAGTGTCGCTTGCAGTTTTTCACTAACCAATATTGTTTATTTACGGTGCGAATAGTATTGGGTTGTAAATCAGTTGTGTAGTGGTGCCTGGAGAAGTGGGTATACTAACGGTTTGCTAAAAATATTTCTAAACATACACTGCTCAAAAAAATAAAGGGAACACTTAAACAACACAATGTAACTCCAAGTCAATCACACTTCTGTGAAATCAAACTGTCCACTTAGGAAGCAACACTGATTGACAATAAATTTCACATGCTGTTGTGCAAATGGAATAGACAACAGGTGGAAATTATAGGCAATTAGCAAGACACCCCCAATAAAGGAGTGGTTCTGCAGGTGGTGACCACAGACCACTTCTCAGTTTCTATGCTTCCTGGCTGATGTTTTGGTCACTTTTGAATGCTGGCGGTGCTTTCACTCTAGTGGTAGCATGAGGCGGAGTCTACAACCCACACAAGTGGCTCAGGTAGTGTAGCTCATCCAGGATGGCACATCAATGCGAGCTGTGGCAATAAGGTTTGCTGTGTCTGTCAGCGTAGTGTCCAGAGCATGGAGGCTCTACCAGGAGACAGGCCAGTACATCAGGAGACGTGGAGGAGCCCGTAGGAGGGCAACAACCCAGCAGCAGGGCCGCTACCTCCGCGCCTTTGTGCAAGGAGGAGCAGGAGGAGCACTGCCAGAGCCCTGCAAAATGACCTCCAGCAGGCCACAAATGTGCGTGTGTCTGCTCAAACGGTCAGAAACAGACTCCATGAGGGTGGTATGAGGGCCCGACGTCCACAGGTGGGGGTTGTGCTTACAGCCCAACACCGTGCAGGACGTTTGGCATAGAGAACACCAAGATTGGCAAATTCGCCACTGGCGCCCTGTGCTCTTCACAGATGAAAGCAGGTTCACACTGAGCACATGTGACAGATTCTGGAGATGCCGAGGAGAACGTTCTGCTGCCTGCAACATCTTCCAGCATGACCGGTTTGGCGGTGGGTCAGTCATGGTATAGGGTGGCATTTCTTTGTGGGGCCGCACAGCCCTCCATGTGCTCGCCAGAGGTAGCCTGACTGCCATTAGGTACCGAGATGAGATCCTCAGACCCCTTGTGAGACCATATGCTGGTGCGGTTGGCCCTGGGTTCCTCCTAATGCAAGACAATGCTAGACCTCATGTGGCTGGAGTGTGTCAGCAGTTCCTGCAAGAGGAAGGCATTGATGCTATGGACTGCCCGTTCCCCAGACCTGAATCCAATTGAGCACATCTGGGACATCATGTCTCGCTCCATCCACCAACGCCACGTTGCACCACAGACTGTCCAGGAGTTGGCGGATGCTTTAGTCCAGGTCTGGGAGGAGATCCCTCAGGAGACCATCCGCCACCTCATCAGGAGCCAGGCGTTGTAGGGAGGTCATAGAGGCACGTGGAGGCCACACACACTACTGAGCCTCATTTTGACTTGTTTTAAGGACATTACATCAAAGTTGTATCAGCCTGTAGTGTGGTTTTCCACTTTAATTTTGAGTGTGACTCCAAATCCAGACCTCCATGGGTTGATAAATTTTATTTCCATTGCTAATTTTTGTGTGATTTTGTTGTCAGCACATTCAACTATGTAAAGAAAAAAGTATTTAATAAGAATATTTCATTCATTCAGATCTAGGATGTGTTATTTTAGTGTTCCCTTTATTTTTTTGAGCAGTGTATTATGAGTCACATAGGCCTAAACTGAAATTTTGTTCATGTTTTTGCTCACACTTTCTTTTAAATAGAATGTTTTAAGTCCACAACAATGATTAACCACATCAGGAGACCACTTGAGGTCTGGGGAAAAATCTAAGAAACATTTTAATTTGAGTGTAGTTACCCTTTAATTCAACTGCAGGCACTGTTTGGTTAGCGGTGTTTCTGTATTGCACATGAGATGGAGTTTGCAAAACAAATGGCCACTGGATTGATATCATTCTGCCAGGTAAGCGTAGGCTACTTTGTAGCTAGTTAACATTTAATTGAAGGTTTTTGGGAAAACCTTTCCATCTACCAGAAGATGGTTAGGCCCATCATTAGCATCGCACATTTTTCCTGTTGCTTAATTGTTTGAAACCTGGAATTTTTACTTCATACATTGCTTCAGTAGCCTATAGCCCAAACTTTTTTTTTTTACTAGGCAAGTCAGTTAAGAACAAATTCTTATCTACAATGACAGCCTACACCGACCAAACCCGAATGAGCTGGGCCAAATATGCGCCGCCCTATGGGACTCCCAATCACAGCCGGTTGTGATACAGCCTGGATTCGAACCAGGGTGTCTGTAGGGACACCTCTAGCACTGAGATGCAGTGTCTTAGACCGCTGCGTCACTCGGGGGCCCCAAACCCACTATAGAAACGTGGAGGTAATTATTTTACAAAGACTTTGCTCTCCTGTGGTATTGGTTTTCAAATCAACTTTCTTTCATTGTTTAGCAGCCAAAAGCATTGTTCTAGTCACGTTAGCAACCCCTGATAGTTGTTGCATCTTTAGTTCTCCCCTCCTAAATTTCTCAACCCTTCTGATAGTGCCTCTACTGCATCACATCGATCTTAAGAAGCTAGCTAGCTACATGGAAGTAAGAGGGAGCGTCAACATCATTGCTTCTAGTTGAGGTCAGTGACAAGTAAAGTGTCCTTGCTTCATATCAGTTCAAAAGATTGATGAGTGACTGAAGAGACTGCCTAAGAGCTGTGTGGGATGGGAGAGCCACACAGATCAGCTCAGTCATCTCAGTCAGATTGCGCAACTGAAAGATGTAAATTCTGCCAATGAGAAGATTGCATAAAATATTCTGCATGCATCCTTCTGATTGGACAAAAAATATGAAAAGGAGCTTCACATCAAATTACATGTCCATTAGTCTCAAATGGAATTCTCGCCTCGTCACATTTTTGTTGACTAAAATTAATAATAATTATAGTTTTATATTAGGTTCTTGGTCACCACCCTGACAAGGTACTTCTGCCGGGTTGCTCAGTTTGGTCGAACGGCCAGCTCTAAGCATAATATTTCCATATTCTTTTTAATTTCCAAATGATGGAGATCACTGGGCTCCTGGAAACATTTTTAACAAATGTAACAGTTTTATACCCTTCTCCAGATAGAGTGCCTTTGGAAAGTATTCAGACCCCTTCACTTTTTACACATTTTGTTACGTTACCGCCTTATTTTAAAATGTATTAAATCGTTTTTTCTCCTCATCAATTTTTACACGATACCCCATAATGACTAAGCAAAAACAGTTTTTTAGAAATTGTTGCTAATTTATAATAAAAAAACTGATATCACAGTTATATAAGTATTCAGACCCTTTACTCAGTACTTTGTTGAAGCACCTTTGGCAGTGACTACAGCCTCAAGTTTTCTTGGGTGTGACACTACAAGCTTGGTAGACCTTATTTGGGGAGTTTCTCCCATTCTTCTCTGCAGGTCCTCTCAAGCTCTGTCAGGTTGGATGGGGAGCGTTGCTGTACAGCTATTTTCAGGTCTCTCCAGAGATGTTCGATCGGGTTCAAGTCCAGTCTCTGGCTGGGCCACTCAAGGACATTGAGACTTGCCCCGAAGCAACTCCTGTGTTGTCTTGGCTGTGTGCTTAGTGTCATTGTCCTGTTGGATGGTGAACCTTCGCCTCAGTCTGAGGTCCTGAGAGCTCTGGAGCAAGTTTTAATCAAAGATCTCTCTGTACTTTTTTCTCTGTTAATCTTTGTCTTGATCCTGACTAGTCTCCCAGTCCCTCCCGCTGAAAAACATCCCCACAGCATGATGCTGCCACCACCTTGCTTCACCGTAGGCATGGTGCCAGGGTTCCTCCAGACGTGACGCTTGGCATTCAGGCCAAATAATTCAATCTTGGTTTCATCAGACCAGAGAATCTTGTTTCTCATCGTCTAAGATTCCTTTAGGTGCCTTTTGGCAAACTCCAAGCAGGCTGTCATGTGCCTTTTACTGAGGAGTGGCTTCCATCTGGCCACTCTACCATAAAGGCCTGATTGGTGGAGTGCTGCAGAGACGGTTGTCCTTCTGGAAGGTTCTCCCATCTCCACAGAGGAACTCTGGGGCTTTGTCAGAGTGACCATCGAGTCTTGGTGGTTCCAAACTTATTCCATTTAAGAATGATGGAGGTCACTGTTTTCTATTTTTAATACATTCAGAAAAAAATCTTAGCCTGTTTTCGCTTTGTCATTATGGGGTATTTATAAAAAGATAAATAAAAAAATATATATCATTTTTACAATAAGGCTGTAACGTAACAACATTTGGAAAAAGTCAAATGGTCTGAATACTTTCCAGAGGCACTGTATATGCCTCATCACAATTCTATCTCAGAGATCTACGGATAGTTCCCTGGACTTCATGGTACAGCTTCTGCTCAGACATACACTGTCAACTGTGGGACCTTATATAGACAGGTGTGATTCTTTCTAAATCATGTCCAAACCATTGAATTGGCCACAGGTGGACTCCAAGTTGTAGTGATATCTCAAGTATGATCAAAAGAATTTGGATGCACCTGGGCTCAATTCAGACTAAAACACAAAATGTGGGATAAGTCAAGGTGTAAGAATACTTTCTGAAACCAATGTGGTGTTCTTAGCTAGCTTCTTTACATCGATTTCATACAGTCACTACCAGATGGGATGATAGATGACCTATGGAATCTACAAGTTTATCTAACTTTTATTTATTTTATTTTACCGTTATTTTACCAGGTAAGTTGACTGAGAACACGTTCTCATTTGCAGCAACGACCTGGGGAATAGTTACAGGGGAGAGGAGGGGGATGAATGAGCCAATTGTAAACTGGGGATTATTAGGTGACCATGATGGTTTGAGGGCCAGATTGGAAATTTAGCCAGGACACCGGGGTTAACACCCCTACTCTTACGATAAGTGCCATGGGATCTTTAATGACCTCAGAGAGTCAGGACACCCGTTTAACGTCCCATCCGAAAGACGGCACCCTACACAGGGCAGTGTCCCCAATCACTGCCCTGGGGCATTGGGATATTTTTTAGACCAGAGGAAAGAGTGCCTCCTACTGGCCCTCCAACACCACTTCCAGCAGCCTCTGGTCTCCCATCCAGGGACTGACCAGGACCAACCCTGCTTAGCTTCAGAAGCAAGCCAGTAGTGGTGTGCAGGGTGGTATGCTGCTGGCTAGCGCCAGTCTGTATAGCTACTCTCTCCCTAACATGTAAAACTCACCGGCCCCTGACCATCATACTGCTGCAAGCAAGCGGCACCTAAGTTATGCAGCAAGCCAGTTCATAAGTTGAAACAATGTTATTAAAAAAAGAGTGGACATGTATTTTGACTATCCGGATATCTGAAGAAATGTCATCATATTCGAATCGAGAAATTATTTAAAATGCCCATCCCTAGAATAGGGTGCATTTCGGACACATCCCTTGTTTTCCAACTCTTTCATTTGAATTAAGTAATCTACTGAATTTGAATGGAATTGACCCCAACCCTGCAATGGGTGAGGCAGTCCTTTTGAGAGCACTAAATGTAATGGAAGGTGTTGTTTGTTGAATAGTAGATGTAAATCCCCTCAGCTAAGCTTCTTAACAGACTGGCTAAGTAATGGGCCAAGAACCATGCTTACTGAACTTCCCTAAGTTCATACTTTTTCAGAAAGCAAATGGTTCAACTCATCCCAGTGTTGATTTATTTAAATGTTAACATTGTATTCATTATTCATGTTTTATTTGCATCTTTCCCTATAAATTAAGATCTAAACAAATGGCATAAATGTCATTTCTATATGACTTTTCCAAGTGCCTCAAGGTGATCTTTCTCTTGTCCCAGATGCGGTTAAAGAAACATCGATGGCACAGCCGGATCCTGAAAACGCGCGACCCCCTCATCCTGTCCCTGGGCTGGCGTCGCTTCCAGACCATCCCTTTGTACCACATCGAGGACCACAACGGGCGCCACCGCCTGCTCAAGTACACACCGCAGCACATGCACTGTGGTGCCACCATCTGGGGTGAGAGCAGTAATGCGGCTGTAGTTTTAGTATTTGATTCAGGTGGCACCTTTTTCCTCCATTGCAACTATTCATCAGAGGGCTGGATCGCTACGTTAACCAGCTAAGTTTGATGCACATTCAGATATAGCTCTTGATTATCTGGTTCCTTAAGAAGCTATATTGTAAAATATGTTGAGGGCGTTGATCTGGTTATACTATGCTTATATAACTACATATCTATGAAGTCGGAAATATTACTTTATTTCAGTAAACTGACATGGCCCCCTCGTCAGAATTACATGGATCCTCAATCAACTTGATACCTGTTAGTATATAGGTAAAATAATGAATAAATGTGAACCCTGTCCTTCTCTGCTGTGTTCCCAGGTCCCATCACACCTCAGGGTACTGGCTTCCTGGCTGTGCAGTCAGTCGCAGGAACTAAGGTAAGTACCACAGAGGCAGGCCACAAAGGAAATAATTACATGTAATGTTTTTACACTTGTGGGAATTGGGCTACATGTATAGGGCTATATTGAAATGTTTCTTACAGAAGAAATATAAGATGCATATCCATGGTAGAAATTGAAAGGGAACAGGTTGGAGATTATTTGGAATTTATTAGACCAAAGGTGAGGACGTAACTGGGGCGGCAGGGGGGCGGCAGGTAGCCTAGTGGTTAGAGTGATGGACTTGTAACCGAAATGTTGCAAGATCGAATCCCCGAGCTGACAAGGTAAAAGTGTCTCGTTCTGCCTCTGAACAAGGCAGTTAACCCACTGTTCCTAGGCCGTCATTGAAAATAAGAATTTGTTCTTAACTGACTTGCCTAGATAAATAAAAGTAAAAATAAAACTGTTACCTGACACAATACTGAATCCAAATATGATATTGTTGATACTGTTAAGTTCTAAATAAACTGAGTAAAAAACTCACGGATGCTTAGTGAAGCTCAAACAAGTTTATTCACCCACTGGGTCATACAGCTGCATGAGACAAATAACATATTCCCACAAGCACTGGTATATAACGCTTTCTCCTATGCTGAGCCCCTCCTTACACATCTGAACAGCCAATACACCTCTGTTGCTATCCAGAAGATTGGTGATAGGGTCTTCCTCACTTCATCTAACCTGACCTCTGCCCAAATTCCTCACTCCTCTCCAACTCACGGTTGACTTGTACCAGACTGGCTCTTCTCCTCCCATAGGATCCCTGATGGCTAACAATAACATATCCTGACAATGTAAACGTTCTACATTCCCCTCTCCTTCTGATATGGTTAAGGATATTTCATATTTTCAAGTTTAGAAGTCAGAACCCATCAATACTATGTGCATTTTACATATACTGTACATTTCGCAGCATTTATTGATAATGAAATCTGAAAATACTCTGGATACATTCAGTAACATAAGTATCCCAGCTAGCTGCAGGGATAGGGGAATCTTGTTTCAGGTTGTGTTCAAGTTTAGAACATCTTTCAGTTGAATCCCATATAGCGCTGTAAAGCGGAGACCCTGAATGCTGACGTCATGTATAGCATGTTACTGTACAGTCACTGTTCCAATTTAAGCACTTACATTTTACAACCCATATACGGGCTGAAGTGTAGAGGGTTAACCTTCCGTTGCTACCCATCCCGGATCCGGGAGCATCCTCATCAAAAAAGCTGACTAGCATAGTCTAGCCTAACGCGACAGGGATATCATATAATATAATTTTCATGAAATCACAAGTCCAATACAGCAAATGAAAGATAAACATCTTGTGAATCCAGCCATCGTTTACGATTTTTAAAATGTTTTACAGCGAAAACACTATGTATTTCTATTAGCTAACCACAATAGCAAAAGACTCAACCGCATATTTTCACAATTTTTCTGCCGCATAGGTAGCTATCACAAAACCGACCAAATAGATATATAATTAGTCACTAGCCAAGAAACAACTACATCAGTTGACAGTCTTATAACATGTTATACAATAAATTTATGTTTTGTTCGAAAATGTGCATATTTGAGGTATAAATCATAGTTTTACATTGCAGCTACCATCAAAAATATCACCAAAGCAGCCAGAATAATTACAGAGAGCAACGTGAAATACCTAAATACTCATCATAAAACATTTATGAAAAATACATGGTGTACAGCAAATGAAAGATAAACATCTTGTGAATCCAGCCAATATTTCGGATTTTTTAAAAAGTGTTTTACAGCGAAAACACAATATAGCATTATATTAGCTTACCACAATAGCCAAACACACAAATGCATTTATTAGCAGCAAAAGATAGCGATCGCAAAAAACAGCAAAAGATATAAAATTAATAACTAACCTTGGCCAACTTCATCAGATGACAGTCTTATAACATCAGGTTATACAATACACTTATGTTTTGTTCGAAAATGTGCATATTTAGAGCTGCAAACCGTGGTTATACATTGTGAATATGTAGCATCGATTCACCAAATTGTCCGGAGCTATTTTGGACACTCACCTAATCTGACCAAAGAACTCATAAACTTTACTAAAAAATACATGTTGGACAGCAAATGAAAGATACACTAGTTCTTAATGCAACCGCCGTGTTAGATTTAAAAAAATAACTTTACCATAACAAACAGCTTACGTTATAGCGACACAGCGCCCGCTAAAACGCGAACAATAGGACTCAACACTTTCCACTGAAATACGAAATAACAACATAAATTGTTCTTACTTTTGCTGAGCTTCCATCAGAATCTTGTACAAGGAGTCCTTTGTCCAGAATAAATCGTTGTTTGGTTTTAGAATGTCCTTCTCTCCTGTCGAATTCGCTCCACAAGGCTAGCCAATGTTGATGACGTTCCCAATTTCTCTCGACGCAGAGAACGGAAAACTCCAAAAGTCCCATTAAACGTTGAATAAACTGATGAAACTCGGTTGAAAAAACCTACTTTATGATGTTTTTCTAATATGTATCAAAAAACATAAAAAAAACATAAAAAACATAAAAACAAAGCCGGAGATATTAGCCGTGTATACCGAACGCTTATCATAAGACAATAGGGAGGTGCTTCCCGCGCCTAGGTAGAGAAAGGAAATTCTGGACACGTCATTCCAAGAGCTCTTGTTCGACCTCAGATCAAGCTAGACACCCCATTCCACCTTCCACTGCCTGTTGACATCTAGTGGAAGGCGTATGCAGTGCATGCATATCCATAAATATAAGGCAATTCAATAAGCAGGCCCTGGAACAGAGCATCGTTTTCAGATTTTTCACTTCCTATATGGAAGTTTGGTGCAAAATGAGTTCTCTTTTACTCACAGATATAATTCAAACAGTTTTAGAAACTTGAGAGTGTTTTCTATCCAATAGTAATAATAATATGCATATTGTACGATCTAGAATAGAGTACGAGGCAGTTTAATTTGGGCACGATTTTTTCCGAAGTGGAAACAGCGCCCCCATATTGACAAGAAGTTAGCATCCCTGACTTGGATGCAACACAGCAGCCAACCCCGAGGCTACGGCTGAAGACACAAACGCGTACAAGAAGTCCTGCTACGACCTCCGCAGAGCCATCAACTAGGCAAAAGGAGAATATCGGGAACAGGGTGGAATCCTATTATACCAGCTCCAATACATGTGACAAGGGCTACAGTACATTACGGACTACAAAGGAAGCCGTGATCTGCCCAACGATGCCTCTCTACAAAACAAACTCGATGCCTTTTTATGCAGGTTTCAACAAAAACAACACAGAGCCCTGCATGAGGGCCCACACTAATCCAGAGGACTGGGTAATTTCTCTCTCTGAGGCTGACGTAAGGTTTTTAAACGGGTCAACACTTAAGAATGCTGGGCCAGACGTTATTCCGGGGCATGTCCTCAGGGCATGCGCAGACCAGCTGGCAGGCGTCTTCCCTGACATTTTCAACCTCTTTGTCCCAGTCTGTAATCCCCACATGTTTCAAGCTGACTACCATCGTTCCTGTTCCCAAAAACTCTTAAGGCATCCTGCCACAATGACTACCGCCCTGTAGCACTCACATCTGTATTAATGAAGTACTTTGAAAGGCTGGTCATGGCACACATTAACTCAATCATCCCAGACATCCTGGACCAATTAGAATTTGCATGATGCCAACAAATCCACTGACAACGCAATCTCAATTGCACTCCATTTTGCCCTCTCCCACCTAGAAAAAGGGAATGCATACCATGTGAGGATGCTGTTCATTGACTACAGCTCAGCGTTCAACACCATAGTGCCCTCCAAGCTCGGGACCTTGGAACTGAACACCCCCCTCTGCAACTTGATGTTGGACTTCTTGACGGGTCCATCCCAGGTGGTAAGAGTAGGCAACAATACCTCTGCCACATTGTCCCTCAACATGGGGGGGGGGGTCCAGGGGTGTATGCTTAGCCCCCTTCTGTACTCACTTTTCACCCACAACTGTGTGGCCATGCACGACTTCAACTCCATCAAGTTGTTGACGACACGATGGTGGTCGGCCTGATCACCAACGGTGATGAGACAGCCTACAGGGAGGTGGTCAGAGACCTGTCCGTGTGGGACCAGGACAAGAACCTCTCCCTGAACGAAAGCATGACCAAGGAGCTGATCGTGGACTTCAGGAAAGAGGGGAAGGTGCAGATCCACATCGACGGGCCGCAGTAAAGCGGGTCAAGAGCTTCAAGTGCCTCGGTGTCCACATAACTGAGGACTTAACTTGATCCTCTCACACCAGCACAGTCGTGGAGAATGCATGGCAGTGCCGCCTCTCCCTCAGGAGGCTGAAATGATTTGGCAAGGCCCCTCAGATTCTTAGGAACTGTTATAGCTGCTCCATGGAGAGCATCCTGACTGGTTGTATCACTGTCTGGTATGGCAACTGCACCGCCCTTGACCGGAAGGCCCTACAGTGGGTGGTGCGGAAGGCCCAGCACATCACTGGGAGGACATGCATGCCTGGCAGTGTCTGAGAAAGGCCTGAAATTGCCAAAGACTCCAATCACTCAAAACATGGACTGTTCTCACATCCGGCAGACAGTACCGGTGAATCAAGGCTCCGAATAACAGACTTAAACAGCTTCTTTATCTTGGCCATAAGACTGTTAAATGGCTAAACAACTACTGCCCCCCCCCAATGCTGTTAAATTGATTGCCATTACCTTTAGTATCTATCTATGTTATCCTGCTACCAGTTACTATTACTCTTCTTTACATGTATATATTGCCACTAGCATAATACCATAAGTATTTATATATTCCTGTTTGCAGTCACTTTTCAGCCCTGTTTACATGTACTGTGCCTTCAGAGTATTCGCACCCCTTGACCTTTTCCACATTTTGTTGTTACAACCTGAATTTAAAATTGATCAAATTTAGATTGTCATTCATCTACACACAATACTCCATAATGTCAAAGTGGAATCTTTGTAGCTGAAATATTTTGAGTCAAGTATTCAAACATTTGTTATGACAAGCCTAAATACGTTCAGGAGTAAAAATGAGCTTAACAAATCTCATAAATTGCATGGATTCATTTCTGTGTTCAATAATTTTACATTTTACATTTTAGTCATTTAGCAGACGCTCTTGCCCAGAGCGACTTACAGTAGAGTGCATAAATTTTTATTACATTTTACATACTGAGACAAGGATATCCCTATCGGCCAAACCCTCCCTAACCCAGACGACGCTATGCCAATTGTGCGTCGCCCCACGGACCTCCCGGTTGCGGCCGGCTGCGACAGAGCCTGGGCGCGAACCCAGCCCAGCCTGGGCGCGAACCCAGAGACTCTGGTGGCGCAGCTAGCACTGTGATGCAGTGTCCTAGACCACTGCCCCACCCGGGAGGTCTCGGGTGGACAAATAATGGTTAACATGATTTTTGAATGACTACCCAATCTCTGTACCCCACACATACAATTATCTGTAAAGTACCTAAATCAAGTAGTGATTTTCAAGCACAAATTGAACCATAAAGAACAGAGGTTTTTCAATGCCTCACAAAGAAGGATGGCGATTGGTAGACGCATAATTTGTTTTTTATTTTTTAAAGCAGACGCTAAATATCCCTTTAAGTATGGTGAAGTTGTTAATTATAATTTGGATGGTGTATCAATACACCCAGTCACTACAATGATACAGGTGTCCTTCCTAACTCGGTTGCAGGAGAGGAAGGAAACTGCTCAGGCATTTCATCATGAGCCCAATGGTGATTTTGAAACAGAGTTTAATGGTTGGGATATGAGAACTGGGGCTCAATCAACAACATTGTAGTTACTCAACATTACTAACCTAAATGACAGAGTGAAAATAAAGGAAGTATTTAAAATATTTCAAAACATGCATCCTGTTTGCAACTAGGCAATTACGTAATACTGCAAAAAATAAGGCAAAGCAAATAACTTTTTGTTCTAAATTCAATACAACAGAGTACTACTCATCATATTTGCAAGCATGGTAGTGGCTGCATCATGCTATGTTGTATGCCTGTCATTGTTAAGGACTGGAGTATTTCCGGATAAAATAAATTACTGAATGGAGCTAAGCACAGGCAAAATCCTACAAGAGAACCTTGTTCAGTCTGTTTTCTACCAGACACTGGGAGATTAATTCACCCAGAAAGACTCACAGCTGTAATCGCTGCCAAAGGTGCTTCTAAAAAGTATTGACTCGGGCTGTAGGTTGATTCTGCTGCTACGATCGGGTCGCATGTTGCCGTGTTCCAAATCAATAATTACTTGAGTGCTGCCAGCCGCAAATCTCAGTTTTGGAAGATATTGACTTTTTACCACTTACACTTTTTAGTAAATTTTGCAACTAGTACAATTGTTTACGACTCAAATTGATGCAATATCTTCAACCAGAGAAGTTGTTTTTTGAGTTCAGCTCCTCTTTAAAATGTTACCATATTATGTAAATACCCGGTAAATGGTGAACTGGATATTTGTGAACTGGATATTTGTATTAATTTGTCATTATTAGCGCAATACGTACACCTGTTACACCAAAGATGTCTCATTTTCATTTGTCAGGAGTAACATACCATGCACCAGTACACAGTATGGGTTACTTCTAGTTGTATCTTTGTTGAAGTTTTCCGTTCTCTCTCTTGCAGACCAGTTTCCGCATCGCAGCTACAGGAGTCGTCCTTGACCTGGACAAATCGGTGACCATAGTCAAAAAGCTCAAGCTGATTGGCTACCCATACAAGATCTACAAGAACACATCATTCATCAAGGTAGGATGCACCTCATAGCACTATTGACATACCATAGTTCAGCTACAATATATTTACTTTTTGTGGTAGACATTTGAGGCATTTGTTAATCTGTTGTAGAACAGAATACGAGAAATAATCTAACACTAGATCAAATTTTATTTGTCACATAAACATGGTTAGCAGATATTAATTTGAGTGTAGTGAAATGCTTGTGGAAATTATGGACCAACTGTGTACATAATGCTTTATGAATATATTAATATAAAATGAATGGTTCACAGCAAAGCTTTTTTTTCTTGACATGTTCAAATAACTAGATTTTTGGGGTGTTTTTTTTTCTTTTTCTTTTTATAATTTGGCACACACTAGAGGCCATGAGTAACTTGGTCAAAAAATAATGGCACTATTTGGCCTACAGGGGGCGCTGTTGTAATCACTCACTTAACCCCTCATATCCATCACCCTGTTTGACCTAGAGATTTGAAACGGTTGTTGTCTTTCCTCATGTAGGTGTCTTTCCTCATGCTGAACAAATTTGCCTCAAGGACCCGTCAGGTCTGTTGGGATAGATATCCCTCCATCTTGGACATTTTGGAAAAACGTTTTCTCATGAACCATAAATCCAAATAAGACCAAAGTATGTACAGTTGAAGTCGGAAGTTTACATACTTACACCTCATGATGCCATTCATTTTGTGACGTGCACCAGTCCCTCCTGCAACAAAACACCCCCACATCATGATGCTGCCACCCCCGTTCTTCACGGTTGGGATGGTGTTCTTCGGCTTGCAAGCATCCCCCTTTTTCCTCCAAACATAACGATGGTCATTATGGCCAAACAGTTCTATTTTTTGTTTCATCAGACCAGAGGACATTTCTCCAAAAAGTACGATCTTTGTCCCCATGTGCAGTTGAGAACTGTAGTCTGGCTTTTTTTATGGCGGTTTTGGAGCAGTGGCTTCTTCCTTGCTGAGCGGCCTTTCAGGTTATGTCGATATAGGACTCGTTTTACTGTGGATATAGATACTTTTGTACCTGTTTCTTCCAGCATCTTCACAAGGTCCTTTGCTGTTCTGGGATTGATTTGCACTTTTTGCACAAAATTACGTTCACCTCTAGGAGACAGAACGTGTCTCCTTCCTGAGCGGTATGACGGCTGCGTGGTCCCATGGTGTTAATACTTGCGTACTATTGTTTGTACAGATGAACGTGGTACTTCAGGCCTTTGGAAATTGCTCCAAAGGATGAACCAGACTTGTGGAGGTCTACAAAAAATTTTCTGATGTCTTGGCTGATTTCTTTTGATTTTCCCATGATATCAAGCAAAGAGGCACCGAGTTTGAAGGTAGGCCTGGAAATACATCCACGGGTACACCTCCAATTGCCACAAATGATGGCAATTAGCCTATCAGAAGCTTCTAAAGCCATGACATTTTCTGGAATTTTCCAAGCTGTTTAAAGGCACAGTCAACTTAGTGTATGTAAACTTCTGACCCACTGGAATTGTGATACAGTGAATTATAAGTGAAATAATCTGACTGTAAACAACTGTTGGAAAAAGTACTTGCCAAAACTATAGTTTGTTAACAAGAAATTTGTGGAGTGGTTGAAAAACGAGTTTAAATGACTCCAACCTAAGTTTATGTAAACCTCCGACTTCAACTGTATGTATGTGTGCCCATGGTACATCTCTTAATAACCTTTTCTCAATAGGGGGTGCTGTTGGCACTTTGTAATAATTTAGTTCCCAAATTAAACTGCCTCGTACTCAATTCTTGCTCGTACAATATGCATATTATTATTACTATTGGATAGAAAACACTCTCTAGTTTCTAAAACCGTTTGAATTATATCTGTGAGTAAAACAGAACTGGAGTTAGAGCAATTTTCCTATGAGGATGTGAGAATGTTGAAATCTGCAGGCTATTCTGAGGTCCCTTTATTAATTTGCCTGTCTTCTATTGGTTGAGATGCACTGCATACGCCTTCCCCTGGATGTCAGTGAATAGTGAGAATTGAAATGGTGTTGCTAGGCAGATCTGAGAGCTTATAAATGGGCTGGCAACGTGGGGTCCGTCCTTTCTTCTCTTCGCCATGATGCAAAAAGGACCTCTGGATGTCGTTCTAGAAAGCTCCCGTTATAGCCCTTAGATATATCCGGCTCTGTTTTTATTCGATATAGGTGTTAAAGACATAATGTTGTTATTTTAAACCGAGTTATATCAGTTTATATCAGTATATTGCGATTTTTGGTTATTTATTAGTGCTGCGTTTTAGTGAGTTGGACGCGTCTTTGCCACATGGCTAATGTTTACTGCTAATTCGAACGTTGAAGACGACAATCTACAACCGAGCAACGATTCTTTTGGAAAAAGGACAACTTGCCCAAGATTCTGATGGGAGCTCATCAAAAAGTAAGAACTATTTAACATTTTTCAACAGAACAACGAATTGTTGGCAGCTTGGCTACTTTTCTCATTGTATAACCACGATTTGTGCCACTAAATATGCACATTTTCGAACAAACTCTATATGTATTGTGTAATATGATGTTATAGGACTGTCATCTGAAGAAGTTTGAGAAGGTTAGTGAAAAAATGAATATCTTTTGCTGGTTTATTTGTTATCGCTATTGTTGGCCTGAATCAATGCTGTTGTGTGGTTGGCTATTGTAGTAAGCTAATATAATGCTATATTGTGTTTTCGCTGTAAAACACTTAAAAAATCTGAAATATTGTCTGGATTCACAAGATCTTTGTCTTTCATTTGCTGTACGCTGTGTATTTTTCAGAAATGTTTTATGATGAGTATTTAGGTAAACACGATGGTCTCTGTAGTTATTCTAGTTGCTTTGGTGAGAGTTGTGATGGTAGCTGCAATGGTAAACTATGATTTATACCTGAAATATGCACATTTTTCTAACAAAACATATGCTATACAATAAATATGTTATCAGAC